>NC_056741.1:1305995985-1306192043 GCF_019279795.1 Protopterus annectens | reverse complement strand
AGTCTCTGCCCCTATGCAAAATTAAGTATATATAACTACAATACACATTTAAATCAATTAAAACATAAAAGCCATGAAAACCAAAAACGTATAAATTACATTTTATAACCATGCTTATCATTACCATGCAATATAAATACTAAATTAATACTTCTGGTTACTATTATAGATGTCTGGGTATTAATAAAATATAAAAACATATTTAATGCATATATTAAGTAGTTGTATTTAATACATTAAGTAATTACTTGATTAATGTAGTCATATAAACCCATATTTTTACAAAATAAAATATAATAGATAAAATAAATGAAAGTTGATTAATCAAAGTAAACTCTCTGATTTTAAACCTATTTTAAAACTAATTTATCTAGTTAAACTCTTTAATTTTAAAATACAATGGCGAGAACATGTTTCGTTCAGGCCTGGGGGCAAGTATGCATTAGTGCGTAGTTGCCTGCCAATACAGTTCCAACACTTCTAAATGGACTGAGTCAGGCCCCCCCCCTTCTGAATGGACGCAGTCTATGCCTCTGAATAAAAATTTATGGTTGGGGTGCTCTGCAGTGCGTTTCTCTAAAGCATTCTCTAGTTTACCTTTCCTGATGTAATATAGGTGTTCATAGACCCGCTCACGTTACAAGTATGATTACGACTGCATATTTGGTAGCACAGACCAATACCTTAACAAAATTAAGGAAAACAAACTGAAGAAACTTAACAGGTACCGTCACGTGTACGGCAACGGTCGAGCATATCCAAAAAACCTCCCCCTTCCCAAACAGGACCATCTATCAGGGTAGACTGGTTGAATGGAGGGGAACAGTTAAACCAACACGGCTGCAGCCCACAAGCTGATAATGTGGTTCAACAAGGTACCCCACTAAGGAATGCTGGTAATATGGGGCACGTGCAAAACAGGGACTTGAATAACACTATAACCACTTTAAACCATGACCACTTTAATGAACTGTTTCCAGAACAAGGAAATTTTCGGAACGGAGCCTCGCACTACAACTTGAGGCAGAATGCCAGTCGACCGAACAGTTACCACAACTTCAACAATTCCAACAAACGAGGGAAGAGAGGGAGGTAAACATTATCAACTATATTAAACAAGGTGACAGTTGCATTTTGTTTAACGCTAGTAGAGACTTTAAAATATTTAATTACACCAGTGTCCAAATTGACCCAGAGTTGACTGAGGTTCTTTCTAAGGGTAACACTTTTGTACCCAGTAGTAAGGCTGATTTAGTGAAAACTATCATCGATGTGAAACTTTTGGTTAGGCTGTTTTAAGTGTAGGGCAGTGGCGAGCAAACGGGATTGGGCGAAAAATAAAAAAAAAATCCTAAAATAAGCATTCTAGCCAAAATCACTATTTTGCCATTATACTCAATGGTAGACAGAAGACAACATGGCCAGTGAATAGTGGCTGCTAAGGGGGGAGGCTCACTGTGGGACCTATAACTATGCAAATGAGGGGAATGATACTAAATCCCAGATTTCCCCTACATGCTAGTAAGCACCCAACAGTATAAGAGTAGGAATAGCTTGGTGCAAGCCTATGAGTTAGCTGACATCATAGGGGTTATGTCAGGCATACAAGATTTGTCATGCAACCCGATAAGGGCGGTGGCCTAGTAGTCATGCAGGAAGAACAATATATGACAAAAATGTTAGAAATCCTGGATAGTAATACATACCAGGAAAAGTCTAGGAGTGAACCTAATCAAGCTCTAGCATTCATCCATTCATTAACGACTTGTTTATAGAAGGAAGAATTGATATATCAACTATAAATTACCTTACCATGTGTCACCCAGGACCCCAATTTTATCTGAGATTCTCAAAATTCACAAATCCCTGACAGATCCGCACAGGAAACCTTTAGTCGATACTAAAAATAGCATCACATACCCTTGTGCAAGAGTAGTGGATAACATTCTTCAAAAAATATGTGGCATAGGAAACTGCCATTTGCAAAGATTCTTGGTCATTCCTTCAGAACATCAATGGTCTCAAGTTTGATGAAAGATTAAACTTTTTGACCATTGATGTAAAGGATTTGTATTCATTCATTCCTCATGAGGAAGGTATCGAATGGGTAAATTTTATGCTCATAAAAAGAGGAGCTCCCCAATCAGAAATTGGACTGGTACAAGAATTGTTAGATATTGTTTTATCTTACAATTGTTTGACCTTTAACAAGATTTCCCTCCAGAAAGTCAGTGTGGCCATGGACTCCCCATGTGAGGCAAGCTTTGCGAACTTAGTCATGGCATATTGGGAGCAGGAGATAGTTGGGAAGAATTGTGAGGTGGCTAATCAGATAAAGTTTTATACACGCTTTCTTGACATTTTTATATTAATAGAAGGCGATGAGAAATCAGCCACTGATTTAGTAGCATTCTTCAACTCAACTTCCAACTTTTTGTCATTCATATACACCTACAATACTGACAGGAATTCGGACCTTGATGTTGATTTACGGAAAGATTATTGGGATAAATCCTTTTGTGCAAAACCTTTCAAGAAGGAGACTCTCTCCAGTAGTTTCCTATATTATAGTAGTAATCAACCCTGGTACCAGAAAAGATCAGTAGTGAAAGGCCAGTTGGTCAGGGCCGCATGGATGGTATCAAGGGATACTGACTACTTGGATGAGTGTCAACTACTGAAGGATATGTTTTACTAGACGTGGTTATCCCAGCCAACTTATAGATAAACTTACTGTAGACGTTAGAGGGAAGAGAGAGCAAGGCACATACCAACCAATTTTTGGCAATGCACCACACAGAAGTTCAGGACCGGGTTAATGTTGAAATCATACTATGGTTGAAATTTATTACCCCCTTCAGTTTAGATAGTGAAATAATTTCATATATTATTCAAACAAAATGGCCTTTGATCCACTATGACAAAGACCTGAGAAGGAAACTACCAGAAACACCAAAGATAGTGTGGAAGAGAGGTAGAAATTTTAAACAAATCATGGAAAGTCATGTTCAAGGAATCCCATGGAGGAAGGGTATGTTTCAATGTAACATGTGTAATTATTGTGCCTATATGGCTATCAGGGAGACCTTTAGTATTAGGAACACCTACAAAGTGAAACATAAATTTAACTGTCAATCAAAAATGATTGTTTATGCATCACAGTGTCAACAATGTGTAGCATTTTATTTTGGGAAGACAGACAGGAGATTACGTGAGCGGATCTATGAACACATATATTACATCAGGAAATGTAAACTAGAGAATTCTTTAGCGAAACACACTGCAGAGCACCCAGACCATAAATTTTTATTCAGAGGCGTAGACTTCATCCATTCAGATGGGAGGGGGGGGCCCTGACTCAGTCCATTTAGAAGAGTTGGAACTGTATTTGCAGTTGCACACTAATGCATGCTTGCCTCCAGGCCTGAACGAAACATGTTCTATCCATTGTATTTTAAAATTAAAGAGGTTAACTAGATAAATTAGTTTTAAAATAGGTTTAAAATTAAAGAGTTTACTTTGACTAATCAACTTCATTTATTTTATCTATTATATTTTATTTTGTAACAATATGGGTATATATGACTAAATTAATAAATTAGTTTATGTATTAAATACAACTACTTAATATATGCATTAAATATATGTTTTTATATTTTATTAATACCCAGACATCTATAGTATTAACCAAGAGTATTAAATTTGTGTAGTGGTAGCATCGTTGTCTCACAGCAAGAGGTTCTTCAGTTCAATTCTCAGCTGGAGCGCCTTCTGTGTGGAGTCTGCATGTCCTCCCTGCGGTCAAGTGACATTCGAAAGACATGCGTGAATGGGCGTGCCTTCGTTGTAGGTGGGGCATTGAGCTGGCACCTCGGCACCGTAAAAATCTACTGCCAATCATTAGCGGACTGGAGTTCCGCTGTCGGGACTCATAACCGGGAAAAGCCGAACGAAGAAGATTGCATAGAAATGATGAGCATGGTTATAAAATGTATTTTATGCGTTTTTGGTTTTCATGGCTTTCATGCTTTAATTGATTGTTTTACATGTGTATTGTAGTTATATATACTTAATTTTGCATAGGGACAGAGACTTTGTACAGTTGATGTGGTTTTATGTCAGATTTTTGCAGCAGTATTCACTTTGTATTAAAATTATGAACTAGTATGTTGTTAGCCTATCAGTACGGCTAAATGTTTACTCGTGATTACGAGTACAGGATATAACGTAGTGTTTTTACTAGTTGTTTTTAATCTGAGGAAGTCCCACAAATTTGTGGGACGAAAAGCGCTTCATATTTTAAATAAACCTTTTTGTTTATTTTAAACTGTGTCAACGAGCATCAGTGGACAAGACGGAGTCTTCAAGCTTTTCATGCGTTTCCCAGTTTGATTTGTGCCAGCGGTTTTGAGCATGCGTCAGTATGCCAATGGGAGTTGTAGTAAATGTGAATGTGGTCGAAAGCATCATACACCACACACACACACACACACACACACACACACACACACACACACACACACACACACACAGTGCCAGTACTGACATGTATGCGTGCATTGCTTCATGGGTGTGTAGTGGTTGACTGTGCCAGAAGGCTATACAAGGCTATGTGAAGGGTATACCTTGGCATCAGGCCACATAACAATGGTCTGCAGTGTGGCTCAGGGGTGTAGTGTCTGGATTGGCCCATACAGGTGGGTACTGTATTCACCATCCAGTCAACTGGGTAACTAATGTGTGTGACCATTGCTGTGGAATGCTTGCCATGTATGTACTCTTTAGTCCATGACATGGACGCTGTCTGGGATTGTGCACACCTCCCACATGCATGTACAGTGACATGTGGAACTGTACCTGGGGTGTCTGGCTCATGTTGTGTACACAGATCATCATCACATGTGCCAGTCCTGGCCTCATGTGGCGGGAACTGGTAATGGACAGCAGGTTGACCCTGCACTTACATTGATAGCATGATACAGGTATTCCCTGGTGTCAGTGGCATCTGTCCATACACAGCATGTGTTTTAAGACATGGTATGTCCTTTGTGAGTCACATTTGATGGCACCTCAGGCGTTGCAGGTGTCCACTGGAAACGTAGTGAAGGCTCACGGTCTGCATGTACATGCCTATTGTGCTGATGGACAGGGTGCCATGCCCTCTGTAGTCCAGTGCAATCACACCATGGTTACTATCTGTGGGCAATATGCAGGGTACTACCAACATAGCAGTTGTTGCCTAGGAAAGTGTGTTTGTGTGTGAGACATGGGTTGAGAGTGTTCTCTGGGTAATACAAGGGTTGCTAACTTTGTTTACCAGGCCTTGATGTCACATGTAGGGGTATGGATTGGCACCCCAGCCACTTGGCTATTTCACATCTGTTATCCTTGTAAGGTGGACACTGACATATAATAGGGCCACCATATAAGAAATTTGCAAAACCCGCTCCACATTGAATCTGGTTGTTACGCACTCTCCGCCACCTCCACACAGGATATGAATGACAAACACAGACACACACACTTGCCATGTCTGGAATTAGAACTCCTACCCAACTAGTTTATTACACTACAGCATTACACAGTTATAGGATGTGCTGCAGAGATTACTTGAGTACTCCTTCCTCAAAGGTGTATTTCACTGGGAATGACATCAGCAGGCTTGCCAAAGAAGGTCAATGGAGGTTGTAGTGACTGTGAATGGCCTCAAAAGCATTGCACCCTACACAGACAAAGAAACACACAAACATCCATACTTGCCATGTGTGGGAATAGAACCCCTACCAAAGTATTATATCACACTACAGCATTAAGCTATTATTGGACACAGCATCAGAGGCTTGCCAAAGTAAGGCATCTGAATTGTAGTGAGTGTGACTAGCCTAAAAGCATTGTTCCCTACACAGACAAAGAAACACACACAAAAAATATCCACACTTGCCATGTGTGGGAATAGAACCCCTACCAAAGTACTATATCACACTACAGCATTACGCAGTTATAGGATGTGCCATGGAGATTACTGGGCTACTCCTTTCCCAAAGGTGTATTTAAAAGTGAATGACAGCAGCCTTGCCAAAGTAGGGCATGTGAATTGTAGCAAGTGTAACTAGCCTAAAAGGCACTGCTCCCTATACAGAGACACAAATATACACACACACACACAGTTGCCTTGTCTGGGATTAGAACTCCTACCTATCACACTGCAGCATTACACAGTTCTAGGACGCTCCACAGAGATTACTGGGCTACTCCTTTCCCAAAGGTGTATTTCAAAGTGAAGGACATCAGCAGCCTTGCCAAAGTAGGGCATCTGAATTGTAGTGAGTGTGACTAGCCTAAAAAGCATTGCTACCTACAGAGACAGACACACACACACAGTTGCCATGTCTGGGATTAGAACTCCTACCTAAATAGTTTATCACACTACAGCATTACACAGTTATAGTTCATGCCACAGAGATTACTGGGCTACTCCTTTCCCAGAGGTATATTCCAAAGTGAAATGACATCAGCAGGCTTGTAATAGTAGGGCTATGGGGAGGGCAGTGTGTGTGCATGGGCCATAACCCATTCATCTAGAGGTAGACACACCACACTCAGGCACACCCAAGTTTATATTCTGCAGGTACGTGTATACAACTGCTAGATGACTACTGCCTTGTACAGTCATGTTGCACAGCTAGCACTTGCACCAGAGTCTGTAATGCTGAGGGATACCAGTGGCTAATTTCTACAGGGAGTCACATTTACACATCATGTGGTTGCAGCCATTTGGCTGTGTGCTGGGTGGGACAGGGCTCATGATGGAAGGCTCTTTGTACCTGTCACTCTTCCACACATCTATGTATGTGTACTATTGGCATATTATAGTGTGTTGTCCTTGAATATATGTGTGTATTCCTATCCAATGTGTGTGCAAACCATGACTGGTGTATACTGAGGAGTGTATGCACTAACATCTGCAACTGTCAGATATGTATGGTCCAGTGTTATTGGCAGACATGGGCTTCATTTGTTTAAGTGTGTGAGCACGCCCAGTATGCCCTTCTGCATTGAATGTGTGGATCCATTCCAGGTAGTTTGTACTCCAGTGCAGACCTTTGTGTTCTGGACCTACAGGTAGCAAATTGTTTCTGCAGGATATCTGTAGATCAGTTGGCAATATGGGGTCAAACTGTGCAAGGGATAGTGTGTACTATAGGTGATTGTGTCTGTGCTGCTTCTGCTACATGGTACTGATGTTAGCAGAGATATTCAGACATGTATACTGTTATACACTGTGATGTTTTATGTACTCAAGTACTGTCAGGTGGACATTTCTGCTCACAGTGATGTCCTGGGGAACACATGGTGAATGCAGCTGTGTCCAGTACTGTGGTCAAACGCCTACATATTCATGGAAAGTTATGCCATTCTGGATGGGGAGCTGCAGACACTTGCTGCTGGGTCTGTGTATCCAGTTCAGCACCTTGGGACAGTGCTGGCATAGGAACCCATACTTGTACATCCATCGACATGACAGTATGGCCTTATCTTGCTGTGGCAATACCTCACAGCTGTACAGATTCACACAGGTTACCCAGAGGCAGGGGTAATAAGTCAGGACATTACCCCTATTGTGGTGTATGGGCAGGTTTGTAGCCACCCATTTTTGTGTTTGCAGCCAGGGATAGTATGTGCACACGGCTGTGTCAGACCTTGCACATTCCATGCTGCCCATGCTCCCAACCCCCCCTCTACTATTCTATCCTCTTCCATACATTATGCATACATTCTCTGATACTTTCCCTCTAGTTATCACCTCATCACAGCTGTGTTTTGGTGTATGGTCCACAGTTCATGCAGTGGGACATGGTGGACATGTTACTGTGGTTTGTTCACATGGCCTTGCATATGGCTTATGTGGAGTGTGTTATGTTATTTGGGTGTCCATGACATAACATACATCAGCAGTATGGGTGAGATGCAGGCATTTGGCAGAGGCCTGTATGCCATTTGGTGGTGATGCAGGCCAGCTGTAGCAGGCCGTTGCATTCTGTCAGTCCTACAGTCCCAGACTGCCATACAGTATATTCCAGTGGAGTGACAGGGTAGGTGTGCTAGGTGTTCATGCTGGCAGGGTGCTACTCACAGCTAGGGACACACCTGCATGGGACACCTGCACTGTATGCTGCATTCTTTCACAATTGCTATACACAGGTGGGGGTCCTATTGTACCCATTCCCAACAGCAGGGATAAGACCAGAGAGGTACCTGTGGGTGGTGTTTGGGTGAGCTGGGTGCATGTGTGCTATGGACACTACTATGCATGGGACATTCCAGTTATGCTGGCTTGTGCAGGGACATCAGCCGTTTCCCAATACATCAGTCCTATCACCTTTGTGATCTGCAAGTGTTCGGCCAGATGACATCAGTATTCCCTACTACAAGCCCAGATAATGTGATGCATACCTGTATGTACAATTCCAAGGGTGTGTCCATTTTATGGTTACACATCATATACTGTATGTCCGGGGTACTTTTTCCCTGTGTACTGCTTGTATATCTAGCCCAACAGTCATGCTATGTCCATCTTTCAGATGGTGACACATATTACTACCATACATTTAGAATGGCTTACTACTAGCATGTGTTATACTGGGGATAATTGTCTTTGGCAATGCAGTTGTGTGGACTTGGCCCTGTCATCGGCAGTAGTGGGCAATGGCCACCAGGGCAAACCTCAACATGCATACATACTGACCACTCACACAATATGAAACACACACCAAGCTAACACACTCATACCTGCATATTGTACAAATGCTACAATCCTGCTACCTTGGTCACCTCAGGTCATCTGTGCTCTACTGATATTATACCTACATGTCTACATCGGATTGGAAGTGGTGGGCACACCTGACAGTTACTACATTTCTACATAGGATGGGGGGGGCACACCTGACTGTTACAATGTGTGTACATTGGATTGGGGGGCACACCAGACTGTTACTACATTTCTACATATGACTGGGGGGGGGCACACCTGACTGTTACATTTCTACATAGGATGGGGGGGCACACCTGACTGTTACATTTCTACATAGGATGGGGGGCACACCTGACTGTTACTACATTTCTACATAGGATTGGGGGGCACACTTGACTTACTACATTTCTATACAGGATTGAGGGAGGGGGCACACCTGACTGCTTCTACATTTCTACACAGGATTGGGGGAGGGGGCACACCTGACTGCTTCTACATTTCTACACAGGATTGGGGGAGGGGGCACACCTGACTGTTACATTTTTACATAGGATTGAGGAGGAGACAGCTGACTGTTTCTACATTTTTACATAGGATTGAGGGGGAGACAGCTGACTGTTTCTACATTTTTACATAGGATTGGGGGAGGGGCACACCTGTTTCTACATTTCTACATAGGATTGGGGGCACATCTGACTGCTTCTATATTTCTACACAGGATTGGGTGCACATCTGACTGTTTCTACATTTCTACATAGGAATGGGGGGATCACCTGACTCTTTCTACATTTCTACATAGGATTGGGGGGGCACACCTGATTGTTATTACATTTCTACATATGATTGGGGGGGCACACCTGACACTTGTACACATTTGCTATAACTGTACTGGTATGTCAGGTACTCAATTTCATTCTGTAGTCAAACCTATCATGCTGACTAGAGGCATATCAGTGTACTGCAGGTCTTATGTTTGATTGACCTACATACCAGTTTCTGACTTCTTACCCATCAGATGTAACATCCCACTGCCTGACCTGATGTAGTCTGTCTGTGTAGGCCTGGGGGGGGGGTTACCCATAGCCATCATTCAGAGGCCTTAGCACAGCCTTTGTTTGTGTGTCTACACCTGTCCTGCTGACTGAGACTATTGTTGGGTATGTGAACCTCCCTGACTGGCATGTGTGTGTCATATGGACACACATGTGGCCCAGCACATTTCTGCAGTGGGTTTTGTCACCATGTGTAGTACTGGCTACTGTGGTAACACCAGTATTTGTTACAGATCTCATGCTGCCACTATAGGTGTCTACTATCTGCTGGCATCCCATTCAGCCACCCAATTCCCTTGCATGCTCACATCCATACCATAGATACAAGTAACAACACATACTACTCCATTTGGCAATTGGTAAGGAGAGCGACTTACCTTGTGGGTGTGCCAGTATTGAGGATGGTGCTGGAGGGCTGACTATGTTGGATGTACATAGTACACTCCCTATACATGATTTGAGCACAGGTAGTGTCATGTTTGTCATCCCTTTTACTGTATGTGCGAGTCAGAGAGAGGTGTCATTCCCTAGATCCCTACTGTGTCAGTGTATGTGCTATGCATTGCTTCTTTGCCAAGGCCAGGGCATACTGGGCATGCCTCCATCTGTCTACTGGGGCAGGCTCAGGTTGTTCCTCCTCTGAGTCACTCTGTGCTTGTGCAGGCCTTGGCAATGGTGGGGGGCTGTGTGGCCCTGCCCCATGCTGTTCCTGCTGCAGCTGTTTCTGCAGGATTATATTGTGTAGCAAGGCACATACAATGACAATTTGGTACATGTAGCTGGTGAGTACTGCAAGGCTCCACCGGATGAGTACAGGCACCGGAATTGTGTCTTGAGTATCCTAAACACACACGCTATTATGATTCTGATCTGTGCGGGTGCCTCATTATGGAGTTCTTGTTCGGGTGTGTGTGCATTTCTGATGGGTGTTATCAGCCACGGCTCCAGTGCATAACCAGCATCCCCCACTAGGTGATCTTAAGGGATGTCCCCATTGGCAAATCACTGGTACAGCTGTGTCAGATGCCAGATGTGGGAATCATGATAGCGTCCAGGGCAGCCAGCACACACATTCATTATAATGCCCTGGGCATCGCACATGACCTGGCAGTTGATGGAGGGGAAGCCCTTGCGGATGATGTAGACCCTACCCCACTCACTGGGTGGTGATTTTATGTATATGTGCGTGCAGTCTATAGCACCCACTACCTCAGGGTATTCTGCTATTTGGTGGAAGAGACGCATATTGGTGGCCAACACCTCACGGGTGTTGTGGAAATATACGTGCTCACCGGCATGTGCTGACATGGCATCCAGGAACTCGTGGAATATCCTGGATGCTGATACCTGTGAGATCCCCATGATATCCCCAGCTGGCCTTTGGCAGGTTCCGGTGGCTAGTATTCCTAAGCCTACACATACCTTGTTATCCACTGGGATGGGTTCCCTTCTGTTAGTTCTGTGTGTCAGGCATGGCCGGCACAGCTCAACAATTTGCTGTAGGAGGTCCCTGTCCACCCTATAGTGCTCCACTATCTCCAGCTCATGTAGCCCCTGGTAGGTTACCCTGGGTCTGTACACCTTTCTCAGTCTCCTCACTGTGGGTTGGTCGACATCATTCTCACTACCCTCAGCCTCTTCTACATGTTGATGTATGATAGCTGCTGCAGCCCCTATCATTTTGTTGCTTTTGTTTGTTAAACTTTCCCCGCTTGTATACACCGGTGGTGTACAGTATGTGGGGAAAAACCAGAGGGAAAGGTGTTTGCATAGTTTATAGTAGTGTTCTGGGCTGGGCTGGTCTGCTGCCTGTGTAATTGGCTGATTTTGATACATTTCACCTGCCAGCTATGTTAGTTCTCCTAGATTACCTTCCTACTGCTGTTTTCCCTTCCCATTGCCTTCCTGTTTAAGCCCGGGGGCGCGCAGAGCAAACACAGTGCTCAAATGTGCACAGAGAGCTATTTCCTGGTTTACTTTTTTTTTTCCTTTAAAACCCGGTGCGCGGCGCGCACACCCGCTTAGGCAATTGTAAAGAGTGCTAAGCAGCCTCAGACACACCCCTTGCTTAGTTCTGCTAAGCTAAGGGCAAACCTGAGCCACAGGGCTCCAATCCACTTACAGTATGCCTGACACACACCCCTATGATGTCAGCTAACTCCTAGGCTTGCACCAAGCTATTCCTGCTCTTACACTGTTGGGTGCTGACTAGCATGCAGGGAAAATCTGGGATTCAGTATCATTCCCCTCATTTGCATAGGATTACCTGCTGATGCATAGTTACAGGTCCCACACTGAGCCTCCCCCCCCCCCCCTTAGCAGCCACTATTTACTGGCCATGTTGTCTTCTGCCTGCCATGGAGTATAATGGCAAAATAGTGATTTTGGTTAGAATGCTTATTTTAAGATTTTTTTTTAATTTTTTGGCCGTTCCTGTTTGCTCGCCGCTGCCCTAAGCTTAAACAGCCAAGATCGGCTAAAAAAAAAAAAAAAGTGAATTTTTTTTTATTTTTGCAACTGTTTTCCATGCCAGTTGCCATATATTTGGCCATTGGCATGCTTTCTATATAATATCCACCCTTTATTTGGAGCTGTCATGGCTCCATTTTGTAGTTTGCAGAAATGTACTCCGTTACCAACAGAGTACATTTCTCCAGATTACACTAGTCCTGCATGGCTGGCTTCCAGCTTCCTGGATCGCAAATTCACCTCATTTGCATGGATTTCACCTGCAAATGGAGTAATTTGCACACAGGAGCCGAGTCTGTGCAGGAGCGCTCGTGCACGTCCCTAGAGCATATTCCTGGAATGCACGGCTGACATATTGCCTGCTGGAGCTCCTGCACTAGTCCTGCACACCATGTACGGCTTTGCTGAATCCGGGGGTAAGTCTATTAGAAAATCTGATCAGTTGTTTGTTTCTTTCATCCTGGGTCCCAGTCTCTAAAGCTATTTCTTTTTGTTATTCTTTTCATGGTAAGAGCCTTCCTTTTTCTATAAAGGCTCATTCTACTAGAGCTGTGGCTTCTTCTGGTGCTTTTTTCAAGGGTTTGGATACTAACTCTATTCTTAAAACAGCTATGTGGATTTCTGTGCATACTTTTACCAGTCACTGCAAGTTGGATGGAATCACCAGAGCTAGAGATGGTTTTGCTAGGGCCATCCTTCATGGCTTCTTAGAGGACTCTGCTGGTCCTTCCTCCCCCTAAATTCATCTTGAGTTTTGGCACTCTCCCAGGTGTTAAAAATGCTGCAACAGTGAATGGAAGGACACAGTACAGTTGTATAAAATCTTACCATAGCAGTAGATGTCCTTTCCTTCACTGTTGCAATATTCGTTCCCTCCCTCCTCCCTGGTCCATTTCTCTTCTGAATATACAGGTTACCTCTTGGTTTTCCTTGGACTGGCATGCCTTCTGGGGCTATTAACTCTGAGAATGCTACGTCCAGACTTTACCTTTTTTCTCATCTCTGTGCAAGGAGCATGCATGTGACATACGGTGTACCTTAAAGCAATCTAAGGCTTTTGTATGCTGGCCGGACGTCAGGCTACCCTAGGCAGGGAATACCTGATGTTAAGAATACTGAAACAGTGAAAAGGAAAGGACATCTACTGTTATGGTAAGATTTTACACAACTGTACTTTATTCTTCTTGTTACAAACTCCCTAAGTTTGGAGATGACCCTTTCTACTTTCTGTTGCTTAAGCTGTTGTGCTGAAGGTTTCTGTGCTTTGAAGTTCTAAAAAAATAGATGCTTAACAGAAATCTTTCTTAAAGCATGCATATTATCTGATTACTCACTTATTTTCTGTTTAGAACTCTGCAGCTGCAACTATACTTTTCTGAGAGATTCCTGTTATTCTGCAATACTTTAATCTTTGACAGCCCCTCTAAACAATTCCTCTTACTTCTTAACCATCTGTCTTTCACTTTTATTTCTATTGTATTTTTAAACTGCATTTTCATTTTATCCTCTTCACTAGCTATCACACTGAAGACATTTCTATCTTCTCTAATAATTCTTGAATAATTTCCACTACTCACTCCTTAAATTCTTATCTTTTTAACAAGTAGGTGATAACGCATCAGTGTGTCATTTTTACTTTATTACACTGCACTTTCTTCTTAGTTTCTTATCAGTGTACGATCTGAAACGGATATTGGATGGGTGTTGTAGCTTTCAATCAAATGCACATATTCCTGTAAAATATAATTTCTATCCAGTCTAGCCCACTTACTGTACCTCAGGGAACAGTATGAAAAGTCTGAGTTCCTGTTACTGAATTTACATCTCCCAAACCAAATATTTTTATAATGTTTTTTCAGAAATCTACCCTCTTTTGTTATGTTTCCCTTCTATGCCCCCCATATATATCCTCACTATTGCAAATCATGTTCAAGTCCCCACCTGTAAGTAATATTCCCTACTGAAAGCTCATTATATCTCCCAAAATTTTCTTAACTCATTCACTCCAATGAAGCTCAGGAAATTTGCACTGTAACTTCCAATGTGTGGAGCCTGAGCCTTTTGACAGAATCAAAAATTATGTCCTCACATTTCAAACAAATGTTCATATCTCTGGAACCCTAGGGGCTAAGAAAGAAGTATGAATAGCAAACTCTTCAGCACAAACTATTTTTTACAGTGGTAGTATTCTTTAGGTTCTAGATGGTAAACAGAATTTTATAAGTCATGGTAAACACAGTAACAATTACATTTGTAATATGTATGTATTTATTTATTTTACATTTCTTTACCAGGAAAGTCCAGCTGGACACATGTCCTTTTTCAGCGGAGGCCCGTGGAGAAAAGCTCCAGATAAAAATACATAATCAAATCACAATGGATATCTAGTAATACATAGTAAATGGCCTAAGATAACATACAACAGAACAAGATGAGGTAACATTAGTGCATTGTTTCATGTGGCAGTTAGTACATAGTGAATAGCCTAAAATAGCATATAACAGAACAGAATGAGAAAGCATTAGCACATAGATTCATATGGCAGTCAGTAAAAGTAACACAATTCTACAAGTTTCCTACAGTACATACTAAAATAATATGCATTTATTACAACAAACAGAGTATTCCATTCCCAGCAGAGTAGATGGATTACATAGCTATTGAGTTTAGATGGAGGAGAGTAGGTTGTTCAGTAAGCATTTATCCCTGGGAGTCACAGGAGCATAATCAAGTATTCATTCAATGTGCTCTGAGGAGCTTTTTGAATTGTGTGGTAGAGCTAATGGAGGTCAGGCTGAAAGGTAAGGCATTTCACGCTTTGGAAACAGAGTAGCTGAAGAGAGATTTCCCAGCTTCACTGCTATGTTTGATGACGTCTAGGTGGTTTAAGGTACTAGATCTTAAGGCTCTTGTTGTGTAATAAGGAGTAATTAGATTCTGGAGTACTGGAGTTTTAGTTATGTAGTAGTACAACTTGTGTGCCAATGACAGTTGTTTGAGTTTCAATAACTGTGGTAACTCAAGCCAGTCAAGTTGTTTGAGAGCTACACATTGATGGGTCCTGTATGGGGTCTCGGTAGCAAATCTAGCAACCTTGTTATAACAAGATTCTAATTTGTTTAGGTCAACTTTGCGGAGGTTGGTTAGTACTGGGAATGCATAGAAGAGGGTAGACAACATATGTGTCCTGGCTATAGTGGTTGTTTGTTTAGTGAGAAATTGCTTGTTGCAATAGAGTAGACCAAGTTGTTTGTGCACCTTCTTGATGGTTTGTGCTATATGAATGTCGAATCTAAGGTTGCTGTCTATTTCTATAGCTAATAGTTTAGTGTGGGAGGTAGGGGTGATCAAGGTTTTGTTATTAAATATAATGGAAAAGTTGCCATATGGAGGAGGGGATCTACAAGGACTGAATACAAGTTTTGTTTTATTGGAATTTAGGATAAGCTGGGACTTGGTAAACCAGGTCTCAACTAGTGAGAAGGATTTTTGGATGATGGAATGAAGGTCATCTAATGTGTGGGCTGTACATATGAGGGTGATGTCATTGGCATATTATACTACTGAGGCATTGGGTGTGGAGGATGATAGCCGGTTGGTAAATAGCGTGAAGAGTACTGGGCTGAGTATGGAGTCCTGCGGGACTCCTAAGGATACTGGCAAGAGAGACGATAGTTGGTTCTGCCATTTTACTGCTGACTGATGACCTGATGGGTAGCTTTTAAACCATGAAATAGAGGGGGTGCTGATGTTTAGGGTGGATAGTGTATTAAGGAGTCTATCATGGTTGACCATGTTGAAAGCTTTAAACACATCTAAAAAAATGGCAGAAACTAGTTGTCCCTTGTTTCTGTGGTGGTTTACTGTGTTGGAAAAGGACTTTAGGGCAGTTGTGGTGCTGTGGAATGGTATAAAGCCATGCTGATTTTTAGATAGGTTGTTTTTTAAAAGGTAGTTCTATAAAAGGTAGTTCATAAGCTGAGTGTGAACGACTATTTCTAGTATTATTGATAAAGGTGATAAAATAGCAATTGGTCAGTAGTTATTTAGTTCTAAGGAGTTACTACCCTTGTGCAGTGGTATTATATGGGAGATCTTCCATATAGTGGGTACTTTGGACTCAGCTATTGATCTATTAATCAGAATTGCAACGGGATGGGCTATGGCCTCTGCAGCTAGCTCTAGGAATTCTGCTGGTAGATTATCATTGGCTAGGTTTGTTGGTTTAAGCTTGTGGAGGAGTTTTAGAATGGGTTTGGTTGATACTTGGTGCAGAGTAAATTGGGGATATTATTTTGAACGTGTGCGCTATTTTGCATGGATGGTAAGGGCTTCAGCTAGTGCTTGAACTGTTTCAGTGAAATATTTACTGAACTACATGGGGATATTATCATGGTTAACTGTTGTAGGAGTAGGGGTAGCAGATTTACCTGGCTGTAATACAGAATTTATAGTGGCCCAAATTTTTTTGAGGGTTGTGAACGTTTTTCTTGGAGGTTTTGGTAGTAGTTGATTTTGTCTAGTTTAATGATGTTTTTGGCTTTGTTACAGAGTTCTGAGTAGTTCTGTTTTGTTGATTTGGATCCGTGTCTATGGAACTATATCCATGTTTTGTCCCGGTCTTTGAGGACGGATTTAGTTACTTTAGTTAGCCAGGGAGCATACTTAGCCTTTTCTCTAATGGTTCTTGTGGGGGCATGACGGTTTAATATTTGTAGGAAAGTTGAGTTAAAGTAGTGAACTGCCTCATCGAGATTTAATGGTTTCCAATTGCAACATTTTAGGGCATCTATAAAGACTTCTGGTTTAAAGTTGGTCTTGTTTTTGACTACTCTAAAGGGTGTCTGATTAATTTGGTGGGTTCTTTTTCTTAGAAGGAAGTTAACCTGACGGTCGCTAAGGCTGTTGGGTAAAGAGCCTGCTAGAGACGCAAATGAGTAGTCAGACATAAGAATCCAGTCCAGGATGGACTGTCGTTTGGATGTTTAATCGGTTCTAGTGGGGGATTAGATAAGCTGGGTAAATCCATGGAGGTTAATGTGAGTGGATGGAGTTTGGCCAGAGCAGTTATGCCAGTCTATATTAAAATCTTCTAGTAAAATATTTTCTTGTGGTAGGGAGTTAGAGATCTGTTCTAGTAGATTTTCCATACTGCTAATGTTATTAACCTGGTGGACAATAGCAGCCTGTAATATTTATGTGCTTATTGGGATTCAGTCTTTAACTTTGTAAGGATGACCTCTGCACTATCTACGTCTGGTATATTAGTATCAAATTGTTCTAAGATGAGATGGTCCTGGAATAGCAGTGCTACCCCCAACACCCCTTTTACTTTTTCTGTCCCTGAGTATAATGTTATATAATATATTTCATTGTTATTGATGTCTGGTTTTAGCCAGGTTTCAGTCAGCAATACAATCTCAGGTTTTTATTGAGTTAGTAGGGCATGGAGCTGAACTTTATTTAAGAAAACTCTACACAGCACAGAGGATGCAACACCAGGATAATAAATTGCTGTTCCCTCAAAGCTGAACAAAAATGTCCAAACTGGGATAAGCCATTAAATCTTCAATCACGGAAGGCGGATTAAAAAACAGAAATCTTTCGGCAGTCTATTTACCCGCCAATGCACTATTATAACTTTCAACAATTATTTTAAATGTTCGTAACGTTCATAAAAACAACAAAAAGCACTCTGTACTTGAGTGTAACTGCAAACAAACTCACAAATTAACCCACAGTTAAAAAACGAGAATTAACTGAAATAAAATCTACACAGCACAGAGGATGCAACACCAGGATAATAAACTGAGCATTTCATCTCATTTAATACAAAACTTCTTCAGAATACCAATACAAATACATCACTTCCTTAAATATGCACAATTCATGACATCACAAACCACTGCCAAGTTCTTAAAAATGTATACACCAATTTTAAAAAATACAATACAGTATACGGTACTATTAATATTTCACTTCTTAAAGGACAAACGATAAATAGAAAGACAAAAAGCAAACATTTTCTGCTCAATCATAGCCCTTACAACTAAATAAAACGGATGTAATTTCCTCAATCATTTACATACTTTAAATAACTTTAAACTGAAACCTTGTCATTTATTCCTGGAATAACATCCGCTCTCAGAAAAATCTGCCATTTTAATTCCAGGTTTTCTAAATAGTTGTTGAAGCCCTCAATGAACCTATCATCCACTTTCTCTACAACAAAAAAAAAATAAAAAACTTCTTAAATTCACTACTTTGTAGCGAATGCTTCGCCAAAGAATTTGTAGTATCTCTTTTTCTTATAGCTAACACATGCTCCCTTATCCTATCACTTAATCTTCTAATAGTTTTTCCTGTATAAAAATGATTGCAGCTTGCACAAACCGCTAAATACACTAACCCTTCACTTTGACAATTATACCAACTTTTGGAAAACAATTCAAAATTAAGATGTTTAAATCTGTAACTATGTTGCCATCATGTATCTACACTGTGAACAGTTCAAACAAGGGTAAGTTCCCAGTTTTCTACTTCCTTTCACATAGTCTATATTTCTGTTATTTTCCAACAATTGTTTTAAATTTTGGGTTCTCTTATTAACAAATCTTGGCTTCGCACTGATGATATTACTTAATTCCTCATTTCCTAAAATGATCTTCTAGTTATTTAAGATGACTAATTATTTTACCATCAGTGCTCATGGGTACAGGAAACAAACATGCTCTTTCAATTTAATCTTTATTTTTACTCCTAAATTGTGTCTGTTGCATCCCAAAATTGACTAGACCTGTTCTAAGAACAGGGGAAAATCTGTTACCTCTTTCAAGGGTTACATACCTAGCAATATTCTCAAGTTCTACTTCCGGATATCCTCGCTCTTTAAAAAGTTCAATTAACACTTTCAATTCCTTCTCAAACATATTATCCTCACTTATCATCCTGCTGGTTCTAATTGCTTGACCTTAAGTTCATTTAAGATACTTCTTACATTGAGGTTAAGAAGGAGGAGAGAGGCCTTATGTCTATGGATAATATGAGTAAGGCGGTCAGGGTCCTGGTCTGGTAGAGTATTAGGACCAGGGTGGGGGTGTATATCACCACAGGAAGCAATTTTGTAAACAACTTACAATATCTCAGCAACCACTCAAGTTGAATACATACTGTTAGCAGCATTTTAATCTAGCTGAGGGCTTTCATATGAGGCTAAGGAGTTTTGTCTGTGTTAACTGGTCATTGAGATATTTAGAAAAATGTGAAAATGATATTGATATAAATCAATATCATACAAACTATTTCTATGTACCTGCACTAGACAGAGGTCAAATATTAATGCAGTTGAGTTTACCATTGTGTAAGCTTTAAGATGAAATATTTTAAAACCTTGTACAAAGAATGGTTTTGGAATTAATTATGCAAATATAAACAAGCAATATTTGACACCTAGAGGCATTAGTAGGAGTTAACTACAGAGGTACCTGGAGGCATCACTCAGATGTAATGAATTAAGCTCCATAATAGCAGTTTTTAGTGGAATGTAAGTTCCTGCCATCATAATCCTCCTCCCTTGCCAATAGCTCCTTACTGCCACAAATCTGCCATTATTGTCTTTATCCTCTTCTGTCAGTATTGAAGCCCCTTTAGCAGTTAATATTTCTTTCCTTTACCTTATTCCTGATATTCTGTTGAATATCCATCCCAAAATCCTTTGTCCAATTCACATGCTCATTTCTTTCCAAATGTATTTCCTGCAGCATTGTTATTTGCACTCCACTTTTCTTAATATAAATCAATGTGCTTTCCTTTTTGAGTATACTGGCAATTCTGTTTTCTTTCCAAGATTATACGGATAGTGTAGCCATTATAATAAGATGTTATTATTCCCCACCTATTATGTATGACTGGCCCGTTTAAATGTCTGTTTCCAACTTTTGTGTTAAATGCACCCACAATGTTTGGCAGGTTGCTCTTTTATACGATTGTTTCTTTTTATCTCCATTTGAACCCATGTCACATTTTTCAAGACTTTTTTTTAATGAAAGCCTTCAAACAAAAAAAATACCTCCATCCACTTTTAACTTAGAACAGACACACAAAACTATGTACATCTTCAAAAGATGAAGTTTAACCCTCCCAGTAGGAACAATTGCCCAAAATCAATAGCTGCACCCACATGCATTACCTAACCTAAAATTATAATAAAAAACAAAATATTGGAGTAGGAGCTGGAAAATAAACAGATTTGGGTTAATTTAGAAGATTAAGTAATGGCAGAGGAAGGAATATGGCAGTTGCATATCCAATTGAAGAGGAGATTGTGCAGTGCAGTTTTGAAGTTAAAAGGGTTTTGTTATAAGTGGATAAAGGAAAGTAGATTATTCCACTTTCTGGCAATGTTCCAATAGTATAATAACTGGCCTGCAGGGGATTTTCAGATTGCAGAGGACTAATGGGGTTATAAAGGGTAAGGAGCTAAGCACAGGGCAGTCTTGTGGTTTATAAATAAATTTGTGTGTAATTGTGTGCTGAATGAGTAGTAGATAGTGAGGGAATTGAGGTCACTGTAATTTTTTTAGGGCAGTACAGTGGTGAGTAGAATGGCGACTGTTTATAGAAAATTTAGCAATCTTTGTTATAGCAAGTTTCTAGTTTTGATTTCAAGGAAGACTGCAAGTTGGTTTAGTAAATGTGCGCCATAAGTTAGACAGAGTAATAGGTAGGAATGAACTTATACTCGTTTAGTAGGAAGGGAGGAACTTATTGTGTCTATAGAGCAATCCCAGGTTTTTTGCAAGTCTTACTTATATTATTTTGAATGTGCAGGTCGAATTTGAGGTTTTCATTGATTACTCCTAACAATTTAGTGTGGGTCACTAGCTCAATTTTAGTAGAATATATTAAGGTTAGCTTTATTGAAAGAATTGCTTTTGGGTGTAAAGATCATAAGTTGACTTATTTTGAGATTTAAAGCAAGGCAATTGTTGCGAAGCCAGGTCTCCACAGTGGAAAATGCTACTGTACTTGAGTATTTTGCTGTAATAATTTTATATTGGGTACAGAGCAAACTAAACTGTAGTCATCTGCATACTGGACTAATGAGCCTTGCAAGATAGCTTGGTGGAGATTCTTGAACAGTAGAAGACCTAAAATTGAACCTTGGGGTACACCTATAGGGTTATGAAGGCAAAGGGAAATGGAATGTTGCCATTTAACAGCATGTTCTCTGTTGCAGAGATAGCTTTTGAACCAATTAAGTGACTGGGAAGATAGATCTATGGTTGAGAGCCAAGACAGATTGTATCAAATGCTTTTGATAGGTCTAAAAATATTCTGAAGACAACTGAACACGGTGACTTAAATCTCACACCTGCCTTTCAACATACACCGATTGCTGTGACAGATTTGATTTTCTTCTGTCTATTGTACACTGAATAATAATTTTCCACAAACACTTTGCTGTATCTAATTTTTAATATTTTTCCCTTCAGTTCAGTTTTGCCAGAATCATCATGGTCAGGTTTGGAGCAAACACTCGATATACCCTTTCAAATAACAAATCCTGTTGTAGAATACCAGCTCAGTTGCTTATTTGTGGTTTCATAAAAATTAATACAGTCTTTCCCTTCCAGTTTCTCTGGTACAGCAGAAAATCTCGGGTTTTGTCTTCTGCCTCTGTCCTCTAACTCTGCCATTTTTTGAAACCGCTCTTCTTGAGAAACTTCATACTCAGCCAGTGGTTTCTATCAGTTCATCTGAGTAGCTACTTAAAAAGTCTTCAGTTTTTCCAGCCTTTTGTTATTTGAGTTGATACAGTCCAGTCCTTCAATGTTTCATTTATTTTGATCACCCCTGAGTACATTTGATTTCCCCCCAAATTACTGAAAGCCATCTCATGTACCAGAGTTAAAGTTTGAACTGTGTTTTGCTGAAGAGCTACAGGATTCTTCCCAGCCAGTGTTTTGTTTTCACCTTTTCTGACTTGATCTTTCTGGTTTTCTATATTTCTTCTTTGCTGGCATATAAGAAATGTACGTATTAGCTAATAACTAAATTTTACCCAAAATAATCGCACTAGCTGTTAATTCTCTATTTCTGCTCTCACACTGGAAAAGCAAAATAAAGCTGGTAATTAGTGTGCAGCCATCTTGGAAGTCTCTGTAATGGCTTTGCTGTCAGAATGACTAGTCTCCTTTTTCTTGCTGGCTTATTCTTTGTTGGATAAACTACATTTCCTCCTTATGCCATTTCTGCATCAAAAATGTATTTGATCCTCTAGAAAAAAAAATATTCTAAAGACAAATGGATACAGTAGTGTGTCAATAATATTGCTGACAATGTTTAAGTAAGAATAATTCTGAAGCATATTTTATATATAAAAATGTATGTATGTATTTATGTACATACATATATACTGCTATAAGGAGCTAAAAATTCAACGTACAATTTGAAAATCAGTTACATATGTAAAGAATGAATTTGTAAAACTTTTTTTTTCAAAAAACAACGGTGCTTGGATATTTCTTTCAGATAACCTTTAAAAGATAAACATAGCATTTTATATTAAATAACAGATGCATAAATGTAATTTAAATAAAAAACGTGTTTTACTGCTGTCTGTACCTTCTAGATATAAGAATATGATGTCAAGAAATCTTTCATTGGTAATGTCACTTGCAGCTTCATTATAAAGACTAGCATCACAGTTGTAATGTTTGTCATGCTAGAGTTTTAGGAAAAAAGTGCCTGTTGATAATATATTTTCCTTTCAGTAATGACTGGCCATTTTATTTCACTTATACGGTAGCGTCATTGGCTCAAAGAGAGTTTTGCTTGTTGTTCTCACTTCTTACGAACATAGTTTGTCCATTATGATCATCAATATGTTCATCATATTTTTACAAATGTGCTTAAACAGCAGACTGGCTGGTGTGTTTTCATCAGTAGAGTGAATTAAGGTCCAGCAGGCTGTCAGCATATTTTATTATCAGTGAATACTGTTCAATTTAATAGCTTTGCAAACATTCTGCTTAGACAGCTCCAGCTAGCTAATCGGGCTTTGATGAACATACAGTCACTGAGTTGGATTCAGAGAATCCAAGAACAAGTGATATGTGTTGCAGCAGGAAAGGTCCTTTAGCTTAATCATGAAAAACAGCAATTCTGAGATTAATTAGCTGCAACGAGGAAAGACCTCATTATCAGCTAATATGCATATCTTTAAATTATGTTGTGATTATTGCAGATAAGAAGCGCTTTGCTGCAATAATTTGTTCAAGACTCAGAGGCTTCAGCTACAAGCTTTGAATCAAAAGGGAAGAAAAAAGCTTTTATTTCTTTTATTTAAATTCTGCTTAAATATTTCAAGTTACACTTGCAATGACCTGTTTGGTGATACCTCTTTATGTACTTCTCTGCTTTTTTGCTCATGGTTTAGCCAAAAAAGTTATCTGTTTGCACTTTTTTATCTAGTTTGTTTTTGGGACCTTAGTCTTGTAGCTTCATTTGCAGTTGTGTGAAGACTGTGTATTACTACAAGATTTTAGTATTGTTTATACATTATACTGCACTTCTGTACTACAGCATTACTTGTAAATTTCTGCGTAGTCTGGTGCCTTAGTCTGCAGTACGATTGCAGTATTGGCAGTATTGTGAATTCTGCTTCAGGATTTGTGCTTCAGTACTTTTTGTAGCTGTATATGCCTGCTTACAGTTGCATTCCATTTCCTTTCTGTTTACCTTGATACTGCTTTTTCTCCTCTTCTTTGAGTATGCCCCACCCCTACTTACACATTAAGCAAAACGTTTCTGAAATTCTAATGATGGGACTAGTGCTCCAGTTTGAAATTTTCCCAAACCTCCTGACATTCTCTTGTTGTAGTTTTAAAAGGATGCGTCTCTGGCTTCCACTCCTTATGGTAATCTGACTTCCAAAGTCCCCCCTTCATCGCTGTTGTCATAGGTAGGTACTAGGCTATCAGCCCAAGGGCCTACGTAAGCCTAGCTAACAAGGTTCCCTGGCTTACGCCACCCAAGAAAAAGTTATTTTCCTGTGCCACTGTCGAGCAGAGACTCAGAAGTGATCCCCGGGGTGTATTTCCTATTTCCCATCCACTCATCAAGATTTGCCTTGAAGAGTGCTAATGAAGAACTTTGCTTGACATAGATGGGTAGCCTGTTCCGGAGTATGGGAAGTCTCTGGGACAGGAATCTATCCCTCCAGCATGTCCTGTTTATTGTGGTGACAAGGTTTAGGTCCCTAGAGTGTGTAGTTCAGAGGGATTGGGATTTATTTAGGTGTAGCATGTCCAACAGCTCTGGGTTTGACATAGCTTTATATGTTAGGCAGAGATCACCTCGGAGTAGGAGATATGCTATGGAGTAAAGTTGGGGTTTTTTGAGACGGTCAGTGTAGGGCATTTGTTTGAGGCCAGTAATCCACTTTGTGAGGTACTTATGTGGCCTTTCCAGCTGCTGCAGATGTCTTGTGAGGTACATTCCAAACGTTTGTCAGTTGTATAATCCATTTAAGTACGTTCCAAATGTCTCCATAGCCAGGTTGACAGATATGGGCATCTTGAGACAATGTCACCTTACCATACCGTAGTATATTCTACATTTCTCTGATTATACACTATTAATAGTTTAATCTTCCACTGTCTCCATAAAAAGGGACCACCCTGCCTGGTATCTCCAACAAGCCATTTCTACTCATCTAATTTTACCCTCATCTTCCTCCCTTTTCCTTTAACATCTTTTCCTTTTCATTCATTTATAGTATGTCCTTAATTACTCCATAGTCCTCTATGTCTACCATGTTATCCTTTTTCATCTTCACCTCTCTGCTATTCATTTTGTCACCTTACTACCCCTCACACTTTATTCACACACACATCACCAGCCACCACACCTATCCTCAGGCTAAACCCTCCTTCATATTGATTTCCTCAAATTTATTTATTTAATAACCAACCTATCCGCCTTTTCAAATACAAAGCATCTAAACATTCAGTTCACTTTGACATAACCTGGAATAAATTCATATACTTTATTAAAAAAACTAATTAATCCTAATCCTCTCTCCTCTCCAATCACTCTCTGTTGTAACATCCATAACACCCTTGGCTCCTCAGACTCATTCATTCCACCATCCTGTGACCCTAATTCCTATACAACACCCACAAAACGTATCCTTACTTCCATTAACATTTGTGGTATTCTAAAGAAAGTTACAGAACTACAAGCATGGTTTCTTCAATACTCATCAGATATTACTGTCATTACTGAAACATGGCTAAAGCCCTATACAAAATATTCTGAAATTCTGTCCCCTGGTTATAATATAATTCAGTGGAACAAACTACACAAAAAAAGGGGAGGCATTACAATTGTATATAATAACTAAGTTTCTCACTCTCAGAACTAACATACCAACCTTCCAAAATGCAGAAATTCTTATATCTCTTCTCAATATTAATAAACATAATAAGCTTTTTAGTTGCCCTCTGCATACCATCAGGTAGTAATATTAACTTATTAGAAGAAATTATTTGCTGGATAACTACAAATTCTACTACTAAAACCATTATCTGAAGTGGCGTTAACAATGACTGGTTATCTGTGACATCTAACACCCCAACTACTAGTCTTAAATTGTATGGGTTCAAACAGCTGATGTCTTCCCCTACTCGACTCAACAAATTGAATCATAAAAATTCGTATCCTTGACTTGATAAGACTGGACGTCTCTGACCCCAGCAAGTATGCTGAGGTGTACTACCTTATTCCCTTTGTGACAATCAGCCTATATTCACAAATAGAGAAATCACTAAAAAAACTTCAATACAGAACTACCTGAAATCCTATTAACATTCATCCTGATGCACAATAGTCTACTAAAATCCAGCAACTGGTCTCCACTCAAAACCCTACTCTAAAGACAAAGCTGTCAGCAAATTCACCAATACATTCTTAAATATTTTAAATACCCTTGACCCTAACAAAAATAAAAGTGTAAAAAAAAATACTCAACCCCCCAGGGCTGCCTAGTTCTGCTAGAATTCTCTTGTAAAAATGTGACAAAGCATGGACGCCAAGGCACAAAGATAAAACACCTCAAGCCTTACATCTATACAAGGAGTTGCACAACCTCACCAAGAAGCAAACTCACGTAGACAAAAAAAAATCATTATTCTAACCCACAAGATAATCAAAAAAATCTGAAAAAATTCTGGAGCTCAGTTAAGAAAACTGATCAACCTGGCTGTCCTTCCTCACTAACCTCCTATACAGACTTATCTCCCTCAGAAACAGCTACCAAATTTAACACTTTCTTCATCAGCATCATAGCCTCCCTTACCTATACCGCTCCCCAACCATTTAATCTACTTAAAAAAAAAAAAACACTACTAGTTCTGTCATCTAGGCCTTCATTCTCCAACCTGTCTCTACATCATATGTTAAACAGTTACTAAACAAACTTAAACCCTGTCCATCTGCAGCCGCTGATCTCCCTGCTAAGTACTTTAAGCTTGCTGCAGTCTCTATAGCACAACCAGTCTTAATTCTCGTTAACAGATCTATTGAAGACTTCTCTGTCACTGCCCTGTGGAAAAAAGTCTTCATTATTCCCCTTCATAAAGGAGGTAACTCCTCCGAAATCTCTAACTTCAGACCCATTACCACCTTGTCCCCCCTTTCTAAGATCCTAGAAAAGTGTATTCATAAGCAACTCCTGCAGTAGCTCTTGTAAAATGATCTCCTAACCCCAACTCAGAATGGTTTAGGACTATGCCATAGCACCACTACATCTCACTTTTCCAACACCATTAATACAACAAGAAACCAAATTAAGTCTCTCTTCTGTTTTTCTAGATCTGTCAAAAGCCTTTAACATAGTGTTGCATGAGAAACGTCTGACTCAAATGTCCTCTTTGGGCCTTTCCAAACCAACACTCCTATGGTTCTCTAACTACCTATCTGAAAGATTTCAATATGTCTAATGGTTATCTTCTTTTTCTCCTTTTCTCCTAGTTAAAATGGGTGTTCTATTCTCAATCCACTGCTCTTTAACATAGCATCAGTAACTGATATACATCATCTCAGCAACTTTGCCTTATTCAGTATGCAGATGACTCAGCAATCATCTACTCATTTGACAGCCCACTACAGCTATAATCCATGACATAAAATGCTTCCAACTCAGTCGAACGGTGGCTACATCAAAGCCAACTTTTACTTAATCCCAAAACAATTGAACTACTACTTTTCTTTCCAGAGTCTTATACCAATGCTTAAAGTAACGTCCACATTACCTCTTTAAAGAATGCAGCTAATGAAGTAGTTACCACGCCAGATTGCTTGGTATCACCACAGATGACAACTTAAAGTTTGATCCTTACATGCAAAACTGTATAAAAATAATTCCTCAAAAGCTAGGTCTGCTAGAGCAAACCAATTCCTTACTCATTCTAGTAGAATCACCCTAGCTAACACTTCTTTTACCCTCTCTTCCCTATGGCTCACCTATTTGGTCTAATATCCAGATCTCTATTAAATCACAACTGGAGCAATGCTATAATAAGATATCAAAATCTGCAGCTAACCTGCCACATAAAACTCAGTGATCTGCATTATGTGCTCTCAGCTGGTTAGAACGTCCACATCAACTAACCTATACACAACTTCTTCTTACCCATAAAATATCATACGAGTCCTATACATTCCCTTCTATCTCCTCAGCACTTCATCACTGTCTCCCAAATTGCTCTCTGTGATCTCAAGACAAAAACCTGCTTGAAATGTATAAACCAAAAAAGTATGGGGCAAACCACCATGAATAGTACTTTAAAAGGACTCCCAAGAATTTAGCATCAAAAAACTTTATTCTCCGCTTTCATCCAGAAAGGATTTCCATCAGAAACAAATACCATCACAAAGAGTGTTCAGAGTGATGGTATTTGCTTCTGATGAAGTCCTTTCTGGAAAGTGGAGAATAAAGTTTTTTTACACTAAATTATTGGGAGTCCTGTTAAAGTGCTATTTGTGGTTGTTTGCTGAATGTTTTGTGTGTTGCCACAGATTTGGATTTTTTCTTGAAAGTTTGGGGCAAAGTTTATACTCACACTGCATGTCCAAACTATGGAACTCTATCCCAAATTAAATCAGAACTACATCTAGCCTAAATGTATTTAAGCCCTTTCTCAAAGAATTTCTCATGAACTCATGGCTATGCCCATGTACCTCACCTGTAGGATCTACATTAGCAAATACTTTGCATTCTTACTAAACTAACCTCTCATCATACTATCTATGTATACCTTTCAACAGTTGCCCTCTCTCCACTCTTAGGCTATACTTGTTTATTTTTATTTTCTAGCATAGTAGACTATACTTCTAATACTATCCTATCTAGTCTTAATTCCTTTTTCATATTTTTGCACTTGGGGTCATGATGTCACTTCAGTGGTGGCAATCATCTAGAGGCAAGGTTCACACTGCCTGGTGGCTAGTCCTGCCACTATTTTCCTTCACACCACACACTGATATGCATGCCCAATTTAGAGTGTCCAGTCCACCTACTGCATGTCTTTGGAATGTGGATGGAAACCGGGGCACCTGGAGAAACCCACATGAACACAGGGAGAACATGCAGCCTTTGCTTTATTTTATTCTATGTATTCCACTATCAGACTGTATATTTAATTTTCTGGAGCTTTTCTCCATAGGCCTCTACTGAAAATAGGTATTTATTGACCAGTAGGACTTTCCTAATCAACAAAGGTCAATAAATAAGCTCATGCCTATTTGGATGGAGGTACTGTGCACACAGCTTACCTTGACCTAGCCAAGGCTTTTGGTTCAATACCCCAACTCAGGCATGAACTTCCAAGATAGCTGCACATTGAGTAACACCTTAACTTCAGCTCTCCCAGTGTGAGAGCAGAAACTCAGAAGAGAGAGCCATTAAACTCATATTTTTTGGGTAAATTCCAGTACCTGGCTAGTAAGTGGACTACCTGGAGGTCACCAAAAAAGAAACTCAGAGTACCTTAAAGAAAATCATTCAAAAAAGGTGCATAAAAAACACTGACTGGGAGAATTCTGCAACTTTTCAGCAAAAAGCAGTGCAAGCTCCAGCTTTGGTGCAAAACATGACTTCTAGTAACCTAGAGGAAAAATAAGTCAGATGTACACAGAGTTGATTAAAATAAATAAAATAACTGAGTATATCAATTCAAATAAAAGGCTGGAAAAATGGAGGAAGCTTTTAGAAGATATTCTGATGCAGTAATAAAACTGCAAAAATCTGAGGTCAAAAATGAAGAAAAGGCTGGCTGAATACGAGACTGCTTAAGAAGCAATCTATCAAAAAATAATAGGATTAAAGGATAGAGTACATAGGGAAAACCTGAGATTTTCTGTTGTACCAGATAATCTGAAAGGAACAGACTATTAATGTTATGAAAGCACAAATTAGCAACTGGAAGGGCACATCATGTGTATGCTTAAAACCTGACCATGAGAAAGCAACCTAGAACTTTAATAGTAAATATGCAATACTACCAGCAGAAGGGGTTGCTTCTAACAAAACTGTGGCAGAAGGGCAAAGTACTAAAAGTGGGAGAGAGCAGAGTGTTTCTAGAAAGTGATTACTCGCTGTGCGCCAGGCAGAAGATAAAATGTATTTTAATAATCGGGGAATGTTGAGAAGCAGGCATGAGATTTAAGCTGCTGTACCCAGCTATTTTCAGAATACTCTTTCCTGGAGGGACAAAATCATTTTTGATGCAGAGCATGCTAAAAGAGGAAATACAAAAGTTTGTCCAACAATAAGTCAGTTATGAAACAGGAGAGTCTGCTTCTTGCTCTTCTGGTAATAAAGATCACAAAGTGACTGTGCCAGTGAAACATTTTCCTGTGCTTCAATGAAAAACGTTTAAGAGACAGAAAAAAGTATAAGAGTTGACTAGAAGAACCAAGAGTAGGTTAGAAATGAAGCAGAGATGAGATCTGGGAGATGGAGATAAACAGGAATAAAACTAGTATTTCAGAAATTGACAAATACATGTGGGATTACAACAGATTAATTATATTTGTGAAATATAGAACAAGAAAATCTGGAAATATTGGACTTTTTGACTTTGTTAAACTTGTAGGGGAGTCTAAGGCATATGCCCTACCTCATGTTATTAATGTTTAGAAGAACATTTAAAAGGGGTGGAAGGAAACAGTTAACTGTAAGTAAAACAAATTTGTGTTTTTAATAGTAGAGTTTTATAATGCATGATATAATCTGCATGCTATAAAGTAAGGTTTTCTCAGTCATTTTTGAATGTAATGGGGATACTAAAGTAAACGGTGTTTCTATTTTTCCTTTTCTTTCTCCTTGTTCAGTTTTAAGAAATGTAGGTGCTGCAATATAAAAAAAAGAAAAATCTGATTAAATTTAAACGAGCAGGATACAAAAAAAATTGGTGTGCTTTTTTTCACTCTTGCATAGAGGAATGATTGGATTAATGCCCTTGGCTTGATCTAGTAACAAGTTTTAAGAGAAAGCAAATAAAAAATAATAAGTTCTAGCAAATAAATGAGTGCTTGTAGAAGCACCTCTGTATCTGGCTGTCATGTCTCCATGGAAATATTCTGATAAAGAGCAATAAAACAGAATACTCATTTCTTAATGGCAAGGAGATAATGTTTTCTGAAAGCATTAAATTGTTTTCCCAATCTGGGAGAGTAATAAAGGTAAGACAAAACTAAACAGCCTTAGTAGAAGCACAGGCTGTACCATGCTTAACCTTCCCTTCTGTGAGTGTGACTGTCAGTCTGGGACAATTGTTCCTATTATCAAGAGTAAAACTTCAATATTTTAAGATGGACATAGTTTTGTGTGTTAGTATTAAATGAATAGATTTTACAGGTGTATTGAGGCTTTTTTTTAAGCTTTCAGTAAAACAAAAAGTTTTGTAAGATGTGACGTAGGCATGAATGGATATGACAAGAAACAACTGTATTAAAGATTAACCTGCCAAATGTTAGTGTTATGTATGTAACTCAACAGCTGGAACTAGACACTTAGCAAAAAAGCTGTTCTACATAAAAGGTAGGATTAATATATTTTCAACATGACACTTTCTATATTATCTTTAAATGTAAATGGTCTCACAGATATATACAAAAGAGAAACAGTAGTGCACTATATTAAAAATGTACCAGTGCAATTAGCTATGCTACAGGGGACAAATTTGGAAAGAAGTGAATATGTGAATTTTTATAAAAAAAGGTTTTCAGGATGGTTATTCAGGAAATACCTGGGGCAAAAGATAAGAGGACTGCTTATATTAATTGTAAGAAGTGCTCTAGTAGTGATAGAAGAAGATAAAATGATAATAATGGTAGATCTGTAGTACCAAAGGGCTACTGGCAAGGCAGGAGGATTACACTGGCATGTACTTATATTCAGCCTAAAACTGCTATAATGGAGGTTAAGAAAATTCTGGGAGAAATAATCAGCTTTCAGCAGGGAATATTATTTATAGGTGGGGACAAGAATTTGATGTGCAGCAGTGAAGATGTAACTGGGGGGCACAGAAGGGAAAATATAACAAAGGAGGGTATATTTTTAAAGAAATTTATGAAAATATTTGGCATGGAAAATGTGAATTCAGTAGTAGGAGTTTGGCGTGAATTTACATATTCTCCAAGATACAAAAACTGGTCTAGACTAGACAGAACATATATTTCACAGGAACATGTGCATTTAATTGAAAGTTTTGATGCACATCCAGTAACTATTTCAGATCAGGCACCAGTAATAACTAAAATAAAAATGCAGAGTAATTAAATAAAAATGTGACACTAGTGCTTTCCCACCTATCTGTTGAAAAGACAGGAATTTAAGGAATGGGTAGTGGAAATTATTTGGGAGTTATTAGAGAAGACAGAAATTTCTTCTGAAAATAGGGATTGGGATAAAATTAAAGTGGAGTTTAAAAGTAGGGTGAAAATAAGAGAAAAATATGGCTAAGAAGTAACAAGAATTATTTAGAGGGACTGCAAAGGTTAATGTGTCGCACTATAGATAGAATCTCACAGAACAAGAACAGGAGCAGTTGCAGAATGCTGTACAGAAAATAAGAGATTACCTTGATAATATGCATGAGTTTAGAAAGACTGATGTTAAGCAACTGTTTTTGCTAATACCTCTAGAGCACAAAAATAAAAAATTAGCACAGTGATTCAGGCAACAGAAAGTAGAAAGGTTTGTCACCAAGTTTAGGGAGCCTATAACAAGGACGATAACAAGAGATCCTGTAGAGGAACTAGAAATATTTCAAACATTTTATGAAAGTCTGTATAAAGCAGAGAAATGTGGAAATCAAGAAGAGGTACAAATGGAAATGTTTATGGAAGAATTAAATATGCCAATGTTAGAGGTAAATGAGGCTCAATTACTAACAGGACAGGACAAGATGGGATAAAAATGGTGATGTATAACCAATCCACTGGAAAGCCCCCAGGAACAGATGGTATTTCCTTGGAAATTTGGAAGCTAGGAGAGGAAAAAATTATAAATATCTGGAAGGTTTTGTTTAACAATATTTTAAGAGAAGGAGAAGCACCAACATCCTGGAAGAAAGTGGTGGTGGCTGTAATAGCTAAATAGGGTAAAGGCCATCAGATCCAACTTCATACAAGCCCATTTCAATCCTAAACCATGATTATACAAGGCCCATTTCAATCCTAAACCATGATTATAAAAAGGGTTTATGTCTCCAATGGCTAAAAGAATGTAAAGGTGATGCCAAAAATGATAGATATGGATCATTGTGGTTTTGTAGAGGGGAGGCAAACCTTTGACGACATTAACAGAACATTGATGATCCAGAGGGAAGCAGAATGTAAGAAAATGCCACTGTTGTTGGTAGGTCTTGATGCAGAGAAAGCATTTGATTGAGTAAGCTGGGAGTTTATGAGCAGGGCAATGGAAGCATTTGCATTCCCTGATAAAATTATAAGGTTGATTAGGATGATATATGAGGGATTGGAGGGGAATATCTGTTTGAGCAGAGGAACTAGGCAGGGGTGTCCTTTTACCCCTTTTGTTATTTACATTATATTTAAAACCATTGGCAAAAAAAAATAAGGGACTTAGAAATTCAAGGATATAATTGGCATGGTTGTCAAGAAAAGCTGGCTCTATTTGCAGATGATATTATTTTACAACTGATAAAACCAAAAGGACATTTCAGTGTTGTGGAACATTTTGAGACAGTTTCAAATCTTTTCGGGATACAAAATTAATAAAGCTAAGAAAAGGCAATAGCTGTAAATTATGTACTCGCACACAAATTGGTACAACAATATCCATATTTATGCAGCATGATAAAATTAAGTACTTAAGAGTATGAATTAAAAAGGATTCTGTTGTTGTCGCTAAGGATATGTGGGAAGTGACTAAACAAAAGATAATATATAAACTGAGAAACTGGAAGCTCTGTTTTATGTATATGAATAGCAAGATACAAGCAGTTAAAATGTTTTTAGTCCCTTTAGTTTTATACACAGGTCGCGCATATTTATATCAACTAAAGGAGACGTTATGGATAGCAATTAATAAAGAGCTGAAGGATTTTATATGGCGAGTTTCAAGTGGGATAAGCTGATTCTTCCAACAGAACAAGGCAGTCTGTCAGTACCCGGTTTGAAGGGGTATTTTGGAGCTACACAGTTAAGGCTCCTATACATAGCACAAGCAGAAACCTGTAATTCAAAGTGGAAAGGGATGATAAAGCAGGGGTGAAGCTCAGGAATCAAGGAGAGACTGGGATTTTGGATTCAGAACCATACAGAATATTATATTCATAAAGTAGCAGAAAGTATTCTAAGAACTAAGCCAACACAGAAATGGAGAAAAGAGATTCTGCCAATAGGGATGACTGCAATTAGGGATGCAGACAATAGGCAAGAAGAGACTAGAATTTATTGGAGAAAACTGGAAGAACCAAGGTATTTGGAACAAATAATTAGAGAAGGAAAGGTAATAGAATGGGAAGAGGCCAAGAATGTATTTTTACTGCAGGCTAGAGATAGTCTTCCCTATCAAGGAGGGATATCAGAGTATAGGCAAAGAAAAAGAAATAGGATGATCCTAGGTGAAAGACCAGCACTGGTAGAGTTTTTAGTAGAATCTAGAACAGAAGCTGCTGTTAAAAAAAGGAATTAGTACAGTATATAAAATATTGCATATAACTATAAGAATGAATCAGAGGAGGTTAGAAAGGATTGGGAAGAGAGAATTGGATAAGCACTTCACAAAGAAACAATGTGGGGATATATGTATGTCTTCCAAATCTGCAACAAAGTCCAGAAGATTTAGGATCTTTGCTTGGAAGTGCTTACATAGGTATATTTATACCCCAAGTGGACTCCAAAGAATTTTTCCTCAGGTAGATAGCAAATGTTGGATTTGTGATGGAGAAGAAAGATGTAATTGGGAAGATATGTTCTGGAAGTGTAATGTGTTAGCAAACTTTAAACATTCCCTGCAAACTACTCTATCGAAATACTGGGTGAGCAAATTGGTGAGACTAACAAAATGATTGTTTTGAGGTATGATACAGAATCGGAATTTTCTAGACATAGTAAGGCCTCGCTGGGTCTAGTTATGGTAGCTGCCAAAAAAGCAGTTACTAGGAAGTGGAAATCACAATTGATGTCTTTTGTTTATTCTACTGTAGCTTCCCTTGCTCCGACAGTCCTGGTAGTTGTATTTGAAATCTTACTGCAGGTTCCAGTCCGGAAGTCCCACCCCCATGGAATTGGGGCTGTCAATTGATCCGCCAAGCTGTCATTCACCTTTGCATCATGATTTGCAAATATATTACAACCTTTTTTGCCTTTTTATCACTATTAGCATTAGTAACAAACTGAACATAGGCAATTTTGTTCTCATAAGCTGCTATATCTCTAAGCAGCTTATTGCGCTTTCGGACAGTAATAATGCTCTCATGCTACTCAACCTCATTAAGAGAGGCAGTATAATATGTGTCTCTGCTGGTCTGGGTAGAAAGCAACTTGTCTAACGTTAAAATGTCTTCTTTAAGAATGTCCATTGTTTTGTTATTTTCAGTCAACAACCTTAATAATTTCAAACCAGCATTGTTGAAAAAATCCACCAAAATTGAAAAAAAATGAATCATTTGCATTAATACCATTGGGGCATTTAAATAACCTAAGCCCTTTGGGAACTATTTTCAGCTTGATAGAAAATAAATATTCAGAAAGATGCAAGTCCAGTCCTCTATATTTTTGTCAGCAGCTTAATCAATTTATCACATGATCCCTTATATCCACCATTAATCCTAGACATTATATTATAATTAGAATTAAAGAAAGGGTCACGTGTGTTGTTTAAAGTGGAGCTAACATTGGTATACTGAATATTTAAAGTTTTATTTGAATTACTGCTCCTCAAGTTGGTATTAGACTTATTGGTTCCTTTGTACTCAATGAAACTGTCATCATCAGAACTGATCAACAGTTCCTCAGTATTTTTTCTTTGCAGGCACAGTTTTTTTGTAAATTCTTTTGAATGTCCATCATGGTATTCAGTAATAGTTGAAACAAGCTTGATTTGCCTGTTGTTGAAGTTGGGTGAGAGGTAGCTTCCATCAACAATTCTGAAGCTGCCTCGGCCATATGGAAAGGTAAACAAAATACACACACACACCAGAAAAATACACTTTACCAGTACTAAGAATTATATATACCAACTAGCTAAGGATATTTTTCAGAAAAGGCAGGAAATGTACCTATTCTCAAACAGCCTTTCAAAAGTAATGCAACTACTAGAGAAAATAACAGTAAGTTGGTTTGTAATCTGGATATGACAATAGATAGTGGTAAAATAAGAGACATTATTCAGAACTGGAAGATTTTGGAAGGGAGTAGTGAGTTGTTTGAGGTAGTGGGTAATAAACCTAGTTTCGTATATAAAAATGAATATAATCTGAAAAAGATATTTCATAGAGATAACAGTAAACATATCCCTGAAATTTTGTATACACAAAAGGTTAATGGCATGTTTAAATGTGGTAACTGTAGGTACTGTACCTATATTCTGGAAAGGGTACCTATTACGTGATCGAAGTTTTTGAAACTTCGAACATGACATTATCGAACTTGTCTGTTCAAAGTTTCAAAACTTCGAATACGGGAAAAGAAAAAAAAGCAACATTAACTTCCCTTTACGCACTATAGTGCAGTCTCGGAGTTGGTATATTTAAAGAGCAGGGGGTGTGGGGGGTGCAGGGGGCTTGCCCCCCTGCTTGCAACAGTTAGTTTACTGTTGCATCTTTTATTTTTTTTTTCTTTGTTCGAACTTCAGTAAGTTCAACTATATGGTTTCGACCTTATAGGGTTCTAACTTGCTGAAGTTTGATAACGTGATAGAAACCCTTCTGGAAGGACCTTGTATATCTATGCAAAGCTTTCCCCAGGACACTTTACTTGTAAAAACAGGGGAGTAGTTTACATCAGTGTTCGGCATTCTGTGTGGGTATGACTACCAGGGCTCTTTATGAAAGAATTAGAGAACACTATTATAATATTAAAAACAAGGATGACAATAATTCTCTATGTAAACACTCTATAGAATGTGTAACACAAGAAATTTCTTCCATTTTGGAATAAGGTTCCTTAGACTTAAGGGGTGGTGATTTTAAGAACTTTTTGGAGCAAAGAGAAACCTATTGGCAGATTAGACTTGAGGCAGATAAACTGCCAGGCCTGAACGAAGTAATTAATATGAAATGTTTTTTTAAAAAAAATAGGAAACTATATGTGAATAAAGACTCACTGTATCTTTTAACTGTTTCAATGGATGCCTTACTAATTGAATGTAATTACTGATTTTAATAATATAATTGTATTAAGGAGGGTATATATGTCTGTTAGTAAAACTAGTAGATTGTGATAAGTTCTAAGTGTTAGGACAAAAGCAGTTAAATAAAAGGTGTACGTTAAGTATGTGTTTCATATTTTCATTCTTTGAGACCTCTGTGCCATTTGGAGCCGTACTTTTTTTTTTGCAACTAAAATTATGTCACTATGGTTTGTTTTTATTTATATAAATGTATGATTGCATATGTCATAAGTGATAATTTAATAAAGATGTTTCTTGTTTAATAAAAAAATACCCCACTCAGGCATTATAGATAAGCTCACTAATTTAGGTATAAACACTTTTATCACCTCACTGGATAGCCAACTGGCTCACTGATAGGACCCAGGAGGTCAAAATAAGTTTGGTTACCTCCACCAAGAGGCCAGTTTCTAGCGGAGTCCACAAAGGCTCCGTAATGTGCTCACTCCGTTTTGGCATCTATTTCTCTGAAATGGAAGCAAATGCTGAAGGTTTATGGCGGACTAAGTTTGCAGATGATTGCAAGCTGGGGGTTATCTTCGACTCCCTTGCAGACACTAGCATTCTTCAAGAAAGTCCATCTCTGACTAACAAATGGTGCCAAAGCCATGGTCTTAAACTCAATGCTAAGAGATGCATAATTGTACCCTTTGGGAAGTTAACCATCCTGGCTAATTACCATGTTGATAATACGGGTCTACTGTACTTCATCGAAGAAACACTTCTTTGAAAAAGAACAGTAGACCCACACTTAAGCGAAAGTGCACTTAACCGAAAAAGTGCACTTTCGCTTAAGAACGGTTCAACGAACCATTAACGAACACCAAAACAATGTTTTTGCAGGAGAGCAAGCCCCATTGCACCCCCTCATGTGGGGGGCTGTGCCCCCCATATCCCCCAACTTAAATATACCAACTCCGCGATTGCACTACAGTGGGGAAACAGGTAAATTCCCTTTTCCCCATTGTAGTATGCTTCGGCGCCTCAGTGTTCCTTAACGGTTCATTGAACCATTCTTAGCGGAAGTGCACTTTCGGTTAAATACACTTTTGCGTAAGTGTGGGTCTACTTCTCTTTTTTGAAGAAGAATAGGAACAGACCCCTAAGAGTCAACCCAGTGATCAGGGATCTGGGTATGTATGTAGAGAGTAGTCTTATCTTCAATCACCAAGTGGCCACAGTGGTGTGGAAATCCTTTTGTGTTGCTCAACTTATAAGCAAGGCATGGCATCTAGGTCCAAAGAGGTCATTATCCCACTATACTCTGCCCTTATCGGACCAGTCATAGAATACAATGTTCCCTTTGGTATATATACCCAACCAGGCATATGCAGCAACTAGCGTGACCTCAGAGGTTCCTTGCAAAAAGAATACAAGGTGCAACAAACCTGTCTTATACAGATCACCTTAAAGCCCTTTCCTTCTACTGAGTCTCCTATAGATTGCTGAGGGGTGATCTATGCCTGGCTTACAAGGCATCCGCAAACCCCACACTTATGAATCTCCTACATATTCGTAAGTCAAACAGTACCAGAAATACAAGTCCCGGGGATCTGAATTTTGTCTGTGATTTAATCAAAATATGTTGGATAGACAGATACGTGTCCCAGAGACTGACTGTCCTATGGAACAGGCTTCTCATCCATGTGAAACAGAGTCTGTCTAACTTCCAGTTTACAAGCAACCTAGACCAGTGGATGGGGAATAGGAAATTTACACCGAAACTGGCACCCATGTCCCTTATGGGCAAAGGTAGCTTATAAATGCCTGGCCCCCAGTGTCATATTTGGATATAGGACATAATCATTCTTTCCAGAAAATTTGGCTAAGCTTAGAAAGCCTCCCCCTGGGTCATTAGCCTAGTAACAGTCTATAAATCTATGAGTAATGTTAAAAAATAAACAAATATTCACAGACAACCATTTAATACTTAATGAAACAAAGTATGAGAGAGATGCAGATACACAATTTTACTGGAGGCAAGAATCTTGCATACAGACAAGGTTGTCAAGAACACACACACTACCTCCACCACACAAAGTACTCACCAATATGGGAGAGTCCTGTAGTCCCCACTCCCCACCCGGTGTCATGTCCTCACTGCTGGAGGTCTGAATGGAGAGATAAGTCAGCAAGCAAAAGAGAGTAGTAATGCTGGAACTGAATTTATCCTCAAGTCTTGGTGAGTGCCTTCACAAGGCGGACCCTGTTTTTCACAAAATCTCACCAAGACGACACTGATATATAGATATTTTATATAGAATATATCATGGGCAGAAGTAGGCTAAAAAATAAAGATAGCGAGGTGCACAAGACCCAGGATTAAAAAAAAAAGTGTCCGATCCTGTTAGGTGCACTGGTGCCAGGACTGGAAAATGACAGTGTAGAACTTCAAGACATGGACACATTCCTACAATGGGGCTAGGCCAGGCCCAGGGGGAGGATGGCCCCCTGTTGTAGAATGAAGCAGCAGTCCACAAAAATCCAAAAACTGATAGGCCAAAAAAGAGCCATAAAGATGACAGTGGATTATTGAGGATAAGAAAGAAATTATGTATTGTTACTATTATGCAAGAAGCCCAGAATTTGCAGACAGAAGATATACAAAAAGTTGAGAGAAATTAGAGGAAAAAAAATCCACAAGAAAAACTATCAGAAGCTTCAAATAAAAATTTGTGCTCATTAATACAACAGTTTTACAAAAAAACATTATATAGACCAAGAAACCTTGGGCTGTTTGGAAAAAGAAGCATCTGAGGAAGTGCAAAAATATAAAGAACAAAATCTAGAGACTATTGAAGTTATAGAAAAGAAATATGGAAATGGGAAAGAGAGATCTGACATGGTGCAATATTTATGCAAAGGAGAATGTAAATTATGCAACACATAAAAGGCAGCCCCAAAGATGTTTGAAGAGAAATACAAGGAAAGCCATCCAGATACTGAAAAATTCACAATAAAAAATAAAATCACAAAGAGGGAACACAGAACAGAAGATTTGTAAAGTAGAAGTTAAAAAAGGTAGAAAATGAAGTTATGGAATTCTTGCGAAGTGAAGGAGTTAGTGCAGAAAGTCTAACAGGTTGCATCACAGCATGATGAAACAAAGGGTCCCCAGATTAAGGAGAAACAAGAGGTGCAGGAGAAATCTGGAGAAGAAATATGGTCATGGGGAAGAAAAGAGATTTAATCTGGTGCAATATTTATGCAAAGGAGAAAGCAAAACTAATCAATACAAAAAGAGCAGCACCAAAGATATTTAAAGAGAAATACAGGCAAAAGAATCTGGACATTGAATATTTTACAATACAAAAAAATAAGAAAGCAAAGAGGGACAGTAGAAAAGAGGATTAGTAAGAGAGAAGTTAAAGAAATAGAAACTGAGGTTAAGAATTACCTGGGAAGTGAAGGATTTAGTGTAGAAAATCTAACTTAGATAAAATCACAGCAGGACAGAGCAATGGATCCCCAAATTAAGGAGAAACAAGTGGAGTGGGAAACATCTAATCAGCTGCCATATGAAGATGCTTTAGAGCATTTCATAGGAAACCAGTACAAACATTCAGTTGGAGTTGCACAGCAAGAGAAGGAACAGGGAATTGTGGCAACTTTGACGCAGTCAATGTTGTAGACTGATAGGCCAGTGAGCTCTCACATGAAAGATCAACGGATGCCACAAGATGAAACTGAAGAGAATGTGGCACAGGAAGATCCTCTGGAACTTTCTACAGAATGCCTGCAGGAAATGGAGAACAAAGAATTTTCCCTCAGTTTAGAAGAGAAGAATTGCTCGATTTAATAGAAATGGACAGATATATTAAGATCAATGAAAGAAATAGACTACAGAAAGTCAAGAAAACCCAAAAGTTAGAAATTTGATAAAACAAATGAACACAGTAATTAGGGCTGTTCATAGAGATTCATGTGATATAACAGAAGTAAATAGGACATATTACTGTGCAGCTAATTTAACATTCTTACCACAAAAACACAGGGCAGTAAGGGAAAGGAAGGGGAGAAATCAAATGTCAACATGGCAGTATCAAATAGAGAAAACGGTGAAGGAATTAAGACAAGAAGTATCACGGTTAGAAGAGTATAGAAAAGGGAACAGAACAAAAATACTCAAAAATATAGACGTGATAAAGGCAATGCGCAGTATCAGATCAGAACAGATCAAGATCTATCATGCACCATCACAAATGATAAACTAAAAATAACACTGGAAAAAAAACTTTGAAAATATGCAGATAAATATAAAGGAAAAGTACAAAATAAGCAATTTACTGATTACCCAATAATGTTTTATAGAGAACTGGGAAACAAGGCAAAAGGAATTGAAACACCACCAAAAAAGAAGACATTTTGGAGAAAAATCTATGAAGATCCTGTGGAGCATAACAAAGATGCTAAATGGATAGAAAAAGTAAAACAAAGAATTCTCCTTCTTTCGGCTTTTCCCGGTTAGGGGTCGCCACAGTGGATCACCTGTCCGCTCATGATTGGCAATGAAGTTTTACGGTGTCGAGTTGCCAGCCCAGTGCCCAACCTTCCACAGAAGGCACACACACCTAGCATCAATTTAGAGTGTCCAAAGAACAAGAAGTTCAAATGTAAAAGGTATGAAATGAGATGAAGTAACGGCCAGAGAGACTGAAGCAAAGTTAAGAAAAGCTCTTAATTGGAAAAACCTAGGCTCGGATACAGTACCTAACTTCTGGCTAAAAGTATTAACATCTTTACATGAAAATCTAGCCATGAGTATGAACTATTTATATGCGCACCCTGACCAGACACCAGCCTGGTAACAAGAAAAATAATACTCCTACTTAAGAGCAAACCTGCAAGCTATCCTAAAAACTATAGACCAATAACTTGCCTTCCGATGATGTATAAACTATACTCTGTAATTGATGCCGACAGAGTTTATAGCCATTTATATGCCAACCTTAAACTAAACCAAAATAAAACAAACAACATCATAGGATGCTACTTCTCACCTGGCCAAAACCTCCCACCCCTGGAAAACCTCCTGAACTGGGCTAACCATTCCCTACCCCAGGAAACCATAATCCTAGGTGATTTTAATATCAACTGGCTATCTTGTAGTAACAATCATCCACCCAGCACCTAAACTTTCATGGTTTCTCCCAAATAATACAGTCACCTATAAGTCACTGGATAAATAAAAACTCTAACAAACATAGCACTAGCGACTGGATATTAGTCAATAAAGACCCTCACTCATACTTAGCTGACCATCTACTAGACAGCCTCAGTGACCACATTCCAACATTCCTTCTGAGACACCACTTAAATTGTGCTAAACCCATCATCTATAGGCAAATCCGAAATATGGCAAACTTTAAACCTCTCTCCTTTATCTCAACCCTTCAAAAATGTGATTGGATACCACTAAAAGTATCTCAGTCTGGATTAAACCCATCCACTTCTTTAATAGCACCTTCCTAAACATCCTAAGCACATATGCCCCCATAAGAAATACCAGAGTCAAAACACAGTACTCCCCTTGGCTACAAAAAAGCACCAGGGCACTAATGAAAATCAGAGATAAGACCTGGGTGCACTGGCACTTAACAAAACCCCCCTCCTCTAGACAGTCATTCCTAGAGTTGCGCAACAAGGTCAAAAAGCAAATAAAAGAAGATAAAACCCAGTATTATCAGTCTGCCCTAAACTCCTCCCATCACAACCCTAAGCAGTTCTGGTCCACAATAAACTCCATTCTTCACCCACGTAAAGTAGGCAACCCCCCCCCCCACCTACCACTCCCCCTTCCTCCAGCAGTATTGCTGACTCATTCAATAAACAGTTTACTAAAACCATTCTGTCTTTGACTAAACACAACCCTCTAACCACCCGCCCTACATCAAAACCAAATACTCTGCCCACAGTCTTTTCTTTTTCATCAGTACCTACCTCCTATATAAAAAAAAACTTCTATTGAAACTTAAGCCTACAAAACCTGCAGCTGACAATCTCTCCTCTGAATACCTAAAAACAGCTGCAGAAGTCCTAGCTTATCCAGCCTCTATCTTAATTAATCAGTCCTTATCAGAAAGCTATGTCCCCACACTGTGGAAAGTATCCCACATCATTCCCCTCCATAAAGGTGGCTCCTCCACTGAACTTTCCACTTACCGGCTCATAGCCGTCCTTTCTCCACTTTCCAAGATACCTGAGAAATGCATCCATTCTCAAGTCTTAGCCTACCTCTTGGCTAATAACCTCCTCTCCAGCACCCAGCATGGCTTCAGGCCATACCACAGCACTACTACCATCTTACTCTCTCTCTCACTAATGCTATCCTTCATCATAAAAATAATGGCATGTTCTCCTCTGCTATATTTCTGGATCTATCCAAGGCTTTTGACATAGTCTCACACAAACTACTAATCTCCGTTCTCACTAACCTATCCTTTTCCCAATCAGCTACTGATTAGTTTCACAGCTATCTAACTGGTCACCAACAATTAGTTGTCTGGCATAATGACCTATCTCCTCGACTTCCTGTAACACTCTGTGTGCCCCAAGACTCCATCCTTGGTCCCCTACTATTCTCACTCTTCACCATTCACAGCCACCAAGCATTCTTCTCTTATACAGTATGCAACTGGTTCTACCTTCATCTGCTCAGCCCCAACTATACCTGAACTTCACAAGGTCGCACAGGAAGCCTTTTCATCAGTTGAAAACTGGCCAGCTAAAGCCCAGTTATTACTCAACTTGAGCAAGACTAAACTCCTTATCTTCCAACACACTAAATCTAACCCAATTATCCCCCACTTTAATAGTCTAGCCAAAGACAATGCAGTCATCTCCCCAACAGAACACACCAAACTACTTTGTGTTGAGACTGATAATCTCAGATTTGACACACACATTTCTCTTACCATAAAAAAGGTTCACAAAAAACTAGGTGCATTGTACAGAAACAAACAATTCCTCATCAAGACAGCCAGAATTTCTGCTGCCAATTCCCACCTAATCTCCACTTTACTCTATGCCTCTCCTATACTTTCCTACCTTAGATAAATAGACTTAAACAAGCTCAAGTCTTGCTACAATAAAATTGCTAAGCTTGCCACTGGTGCATCTTCTTGCAGCCACCACTGTATCTCACTTAGAGAACTTGACAGGCTTCAACTCCCTCAACTTCTTCACCTGAATCAACGCTCACCCACAGGTTAGTAAACCATCCTCTTAAAGTCCCATCCCTTCAAAACCTTCTCCAGCCCTACTGCTCTACTAGACCACTACGCTCCAACAGCAGAAATCTACTTCGTGACCAAACCCAAGAACTCAGCGGGAGAAGCACTATTCTCCATATATCCAGATTATGGAACAACCCCCCCCCCCCCATAACCACACAACATTCTTGCAAATCACTGCAAGGCAGTGCTAAAAACTCACTTAGAGAGTCTCTGGTTATGCCCATGCACCAATTCAGACTAGTAACCCCCCCCTTTTACCTCCCCTTTCTCTCCCCTAGCCACCCTGCCTCACACCATCTGATCACTGCATTTCTTCCAGTCTCTGGCTCACCCTTTACCCTCCCCTTCCCTCCTCACTCAATCTCACAGACCTGTTATAAACATGCTTAACTGCCTCACTTCATTTCAATTCCAAATACATATCCAACTGACTTACATCTAGCTTCCTCTCACTACCATGTATACTACTCACTCAGTCTCCTCTCTTACTCCTTATCTTCTCCTTCCATCCCATTAGCCCTTCTAGCTTGTTCCACCTTCGTGTGGAGCTTCTGCTTTATATCTGCTTGAGTTTAGTGCAATATTTCTATATAAGATTTAGGTATACGAATTTAGAACAGTATCCGTTTGAGCATAGTACTATCTGTATATACATCCTACCTTTAGTCCTAACCTCTAGCTATATACTGATACATCTGTTCATTGCTATGTTTCATATTGTATGTATAGCTAATGTTTGCTGCAGTATGTATTTGCTATTGTACGTATATTCAGTTGTACTTCATGTACTCTGCTGCTCATTTATTGTTCTGTGGAGCTTTTCTCCCTGGACCTCCACTGAAAAAGGACCTGTGTCCAGTTAGAATAGCCCGGTAAACCAATAAAAAGATGCAGGAAAACTTCAGAAATGCAGCACCAACACGCCAATAGTGCTAAATTAAAGTTATTTCATATACTTTAGAGTGTTGGTGCTGCACTTCTGAAGTTTTCCTGCATCTTTTTTTTGATTTGGTTCAGTTTTGTTTATTTGGTGTGCTTACTAATTTCTAGGTAAATAAATAAATAATTTAGAAGAAAACTCAATTATGGCACTAGAACAAAAGGGTAATTAAAGAAAGTCATATGGAACAAATGATCATTTGTTGTTAAATAGTCATAATGGAGAACTGTAAAAAGGGAATGAATCTAAGATAGGTATGGATAGACTATAAAAAAGCATTTGACAGTCTCCCACATTCATGGATAAAAGAATGTTTAAAATGGATAAGACACACCCTACGCTGATTGATTACATTACAGTGATCACAAACCAGTGGCAAACCACTTTGCAGTTAAGCCATGATAAAGGACAAATTATTATTCCAGGGATAAAAATTCAAGTGGGATATCTCTGTCACTGCTGCTATTTTGCCTTGCCCTTAACCCATTTGGTTGTCTAACAGATTAGGTCATGGCTACAATTTGGCTCCCAGAAAACAACAAAGTGTAAAAACTTCTCATCATCTTTTTGTAGATGATTTAAAATTGTATAGTTTATCAGATGAAGAACTGAAAGCAACTGCAAGTGGTTAAAACTTTTAGATGATATAAGAATGTCATTTGGTCTTGATAAATGTGCAAAAGCAACCTTTAAAGCAGGAATGCTGCAGCACCAAGAAAACATCAGTTTAGGACAGAAATGTGATATAAAAGAACTTGAGCAAGAGGAAGTGTATAAATATTTGCGAATTGATGAAGGATCAACAATAAAACATGAACAAATGCGAATAAAACTTAGTAAGGTATATTTTAGACTTAAATTAATACTGAAAACAGCATTGATATCTATGAACAAAGTCCAGACTATAAACCAATTTGCTTTTCCTGCGCTAACCTACAGTTTTGGAGTGACTGACTGGCCCAAAAAGGTGTTGAATAGGTTGGACAGGAAAGCAAGAAGGATGCTTCTTGCTCATCAAATGATTTATAAAAATCAGTTCATACCAAGATTATATATTATTTATTTTACATTTGTTAACCGGGCTAGTCCAACTGGATATATTTCCATTTTCAGCAGAGGCCCGGGGAGAAAAGCTCCACAGTAACATTTAAATGTTTATAATGTACAATTTTGTGAGAAAAGGAAGCATGAAAGTGCAAGACAAACAGTACATGAGAGAACAGAAGTTCCAAAGTCAATACTATCTAAGAAACAATACCATATACAAAGAGAAATATTTACACCAATATAAAAATAATACAGTGGTTATAAATCAGTAGAGAGCCTTAGCTACACTAAAATAAGCTAATTAAGAAAATACAGGAGCTTTGAAAGGAATAAGATACTCCTACGGTAATGTACGTGAGGTTGTTAAATATGTTCACAGTTAGTTCATCTCCTATTTTTAGGAAATAAGTAGTTTATGCTACTAAAGGGTAAGTAGTGTTTGAAAAAGTAAAGGGGAGGGAGGATATAGAAACATGGCATTCTGAAGAGGTATGGGCCTCCTTGAAATAGATTACATGTATAGATCTGCAATCTTGGGACTGCATACATATCTACTGATCTTACAAGACCCAAATGTAGTGAAAATTTTGAAACATGAGGAGAATATGTCTAAAATGACTTTCCTGCTTAGTTTAACAGAAGCATATCGGTGTCAAGTGGGAATGGAAATCAAACCAGAAGTAGATAAAATCAGGCAGCAACTGAATATGCCAAAAAAACAAAAGAATGTAAAGTAAAGGATCAGATGAGAAGGCAAGAAATGTGAAAAATGCATAAATATAGTTGCAAGTATAGAAAACTTTTGGAACAACCTCATGTTGATCAGGATTAAACACAGGAATGGTTAAGGAGAGGTGAATTTAAACCAAAAGACAAAAGGTTAATATTGGTGGCCCAAGACAGTGGACTACTTATACGTTGGTTTACAAAGTCCATTGAAAATGTGGGAGAAACAGACAAATGGAGGTTTTGTAAAACAGAATTGGAAACAGTCGCACATCTTGTTGCTGGTTGAGATATACTAATGGTAGAAGGACTGTATACTGAAAGGCATAATAACGTGCAAGACTATTGCATTGGATATTGTGCAAAGATTATAATATTGAAGTAGCTGAAAATCTCTGGAAAAATGAACCACAAAACATCATAGAAAATGATGATTTATATCACATGGGATTATCCATCATCAGCAGTTCAAAAAATAGATGGAAGAAAACCAGATGTAGTAGTCCATGAAAATAAGACAAAAATAGCATTGATCACTGAAATTGCTATATCCAGTGATTACAGTATTTTATGTACAAAGAGACACAAAGTTATAAAATATCAGGATTTGCAGGAAGAAAGATACTGTTAGAAAAATGCATAATAGCAATGTGCATGCTTAGTACATTAAAAGGCTTAAAAGGGTTAATACATTTATTCTGTTCATACTGCATGAATTTGCACAGCTATTAGAAACTTAATAAAAGACACTTTATTCTGCTTATGCGATGAAAATATGTGCAGCTACCGGAAACTTGAGACATTCTATTTCTGCTTATGCCATGAGAAACTGTGCAACTGCTAGAAGTCTTGATAAAGAAAACAATAGATGTTTGAAAGCTTAAACCATAGTCAGCACTACTTGTACCAAAGCTAGAAATGTACCTTGAATCTAGACAAAATGTATTGCATATATTAGAACTGTACAATGGAGAATTGAAAAGACAAGGTGGGCTAAAATAAGCCCAAGGCCAGGTTGTTTTTCTCAAATGTTTTTGCAAAACAGCAATAATCTGGATCATGTCAGCAATAAGCCTGGTAACATTTTCTGTGTAACATAAAGAAAGCTGTGTTCAACTAAGTCAGCAGTAGATTAGTAACATTTTCTGTGTGACATGAAGAGAATTGTATAAGAATAACATACTGACTACCGGATAGTCAGACAAATCCTGTACCTACATGCTTTGCCTCCTTGCTGCAAGTAATAAAGGTTGCCTTGCTTGAACCTAACGTGTATTGATCTTTGAAGTTTTTCCTTTTACAGATTGGTCCTTCGGACCGGAAGCCTCTCTTCGCCTCGTATCAGACGGCCAGGTGGCTGAAACCATACTGGGAAGAAACCAATTCGGTTCTTCTTATATGGAAAGTCCTCCGACTGAATTGTCGTCAAAAGAGGCCAGCCACTTTCTGATCTGTGGCTGAAGGATGGGTCTCCGCGAATCGGTGATCAATCATGTGGGCTCAGGTAAGGTGAATCTACTTTTTTCTGTTTTCTGTTTTAGATCAGGGACTAGATGTGTATTGTTTTTTATCAGATTGTATTTTTCTTACAGTCAGGGATAAAAAAAAGAGTACTGTCTTGTCATAGATCAGGAGAAACAGAATAAGTAGGCAGTCATTGTGAAGAGACTATAACAAAATCCGTGGTACACGTTAAAATTAAGAGAAGTTACATAACAATCAAAGGTAAAATAAAATGGGTAAAAATTGCACAAAAACACCCCAGAACCCGCAGTTAACTGAGGACGCAAAATACATGCAGTCACAGCTCGCCGACAATATTAGATATTTTTCAAAATGGGTTAATAAATATGAATTTGACGGAAAATTAGAAAAATCCTTGCTTATCAAACTTATAAAACAACTCAAAAATGATTCCAAGGGTTAGGTAAAAAAGCAACGGCGGTTAGGAATTCATCAGGCACACAAGTGGCTGGAGGAAGTAAACTGTAGGGACCAAAGGACCAAAGACTCAAAAGCAATGTTTTTAGATAAGGAGGACAATAACTTAATAATAGCATCAACACCTCCGCCTCCCTTACCAGAATATAAAGCAAGTGAACAGGTTAGTCCACCCCCACTATATCCTGTGGTCACTGAAGATAGAGATATTATAAAACTAAAACTAACTAAAATCAGAGATCCCATCGGGACCAGGTCCCAAACAAAGGCAAGTAATTCAGAAGAAGATATTGAGTTATGGCAAATAGTTAAGAATTCATGATCTATAAGAGAAGAAGAAATATGCCCGCTTATAGAAGTACCTAATCCTCAGGCAGGTCAGGACAATCAGGACCCAACTATCTTAGTATATAGACCTTGGACTCCAGAAGATATCCAGAAAGCCACTGAGGGAATTCCCCATCTGAAGACTGATTTTAGAAAATTCTCAGAAGACTTACAAGGAATGAGGTTAAGTTAGAACTTAAATGGAGAAGAAGTAGAAAAAGTAGTTAGACAAATTGTAGGGCCAGATTGGTACATGATTTGTGGCAAATTAAATCCTCATGACGCTGCACAAAGACCCCTCCCACATAGCAGCGCAGAATTAGACACAAAAGAGTAAAAGGTCTTACAGACCGCATCTCTGAAAAATGGAAACCTAGGGCAGACTGGACTTGCATTAATCAATGCATCCAACAAGAAGGTGAAACAATTGACCGGTACTATGCCAGATTGTTAGAATATTTTAATAACCACTGTGAAATGCAGGTTGCTGAAGATCAAACGCAAGATTCCCCATATGAACAGCAGTTAAAGAATGCATTTTTAAAAGGCAGTAGTGCGCTTATAAGCAGTTTTATTACAAAAAACATGGTAGACCATCGTACTAGCAGGTTACAGTCATTACTTGAATATGCTAGACATGCCAAAAGGCATTTTAATAGCAAAAAGAAAAAGAAAGCTCAAGTATTTTCTGTAGAAGACGGAGCAGAAGTTTATGTAGTACAGGCTGGGAAAAAGGGAAAGAAAAATGCACAGGAAAAGCAGTCTGATCAACGATCAGAGGACTTTGAAGGGCGTATGAAAAGGGGTGAAATGTGGTAAAAAAGGACATTTGGCAAGGGATTGCAGAAAAATAAGAAGGCAACAACGGAAGACAAGGAGGATGAGGACTGACTATATGATAGTCAAGAATCACTAGAAGGGGCTAGTAAAGAAAGGACAAATGAGAATGTGAAAGAGGGAGTAGAGGAAGTGCAGGAAGTCAGTGACAATGAAGAAAACGAAATATTAGACCTAGCTTTATTGAGCTTGGAGCTCTATTTAGCAGACACAAAACCAGAAGTTACACTCTTGGTAGAAGGAAGGGAGGTCAAATTTTTGTGTGACTAAGGGGCATCATGGACCAACTCCCTCCAAACTACCAAAAAACATAGTCACCTGATTACATACTGGTCAAAGCAGCTAATGGACAGCTGTATCGAGAGCCTCTCTCCCATAACATTGCAATAACTGATCCAGTTTCAGGATTGACACAGAAAAGCAAAATTGTAGTTTCTGCAAAATGCCCAGTAAATCTCTTGGGCAGAGACCTCATGCAGATATTTGGTATAGCAGTAGTCCCAACCATGCAGGGTATGGAAGCACAGCGACAAAATAATGCCTTTGTGGTGCAGAGGGTGAAATGTTTTACTGGTACAACCAGGACTTGGTTACAACTGGTCCAGGGGCTGTGACCGAGGAACTAATGAACGTAGCCATCAGTAAGTTTCCCTCTCTTGACACTGACAAGCAACACCTGTTGCACTGTACTCTGTATTTTTGTAACACACCAAGACCTGATAAGGAATATGAGAAAGAATTATTTAAAAATCATACAAATAGATTGATGCTGCGTAACCTGTACTGGGACACAGAAGGGAACAGTGTAGCCAGCTGTTCACTGCCCCAAGAGTTCTTTGCACTTTATAAATCTAAATCGATTACCACATGTCAGCTTAACTAAAAACAAAAATATAAAATGGGCAGACCTAGGAAAAAAAGCCACGAGATGGGAGAAACAGACAGAACTAAAACTGTCAGGACAGGGGATACAAGTACAAAAATTGAATTGGATAACTCAGACCAACCCAGCTGTACACTCACAATCTAGCAAAGACAGCTGATGGACACTCCTATTAAAGGAGGAAGAAAACACCTTGCGAGATATACCAGAAACTCTCTGGTCAACAGGGAAATCAGATGTGGGACTCATTCGTACAGCGGGGCCAGTTACTATTACGCCAAAGTCAGCATTTAGACCACAAAAAAGACAGTATCCCTTAAGAAAAGATGCAGGGGCAGGGATAAAGCCTATTATAGCATCCTTACTCAAAGGAGGGATACTAGCAGAATCTCCTGATTCACCATGTAACACACCCTTATTTCCAGTTTAAAAAGCCAATGGAGAATGGCGTATGGTCCAAGATTTACAAGCTGTAAATGACGCGGTAATACCAAGGGCACCTATAGTGCCAGATCCACACACCCTGTTGAATGACTTAAAACCTCAACAAAAGTATTTTTCTGTGGTAGACATTAGCAACGCATTCTTTTCGACACCGATACCCCCTGATAGCCAGTATTGGTTTGCATTTACATTTCAGGGAAAAAGATATACATATACATGCCTACCACAGGGATATTGTGAAAGTCCTACGATATTCTCACAAGAAATGGCAAGCAACTTGGTGGGATTCAACCCACCAAGAGGTAGCCAGGTTTTACTTTATGTTGATGACATTCTGCTGGCAGCCCCCATCCAGCAGGATTGTAAGGAAGATACCATAGTACTTCTACGATTTTTAGCTGCTGAGGGACATAAGGTAAACAAGGATAAACTGCAGCTCTGGAAAAAACAGGTTAAATACCTAGGATATGTAATATCCAAGGAAGGTAAAACATTAGATGAGGACAAAAAAGTAGCAATTTTACAAGCACCAAAACCCACTACCAAGAAGGAAATTATGTCCTTCCTGGGTACAACTAATTTTTGCCGAAGATGGATTCCAAACTATGCTTTGGAATCTGCACCCTTAACTGACCTTATATATAAGACACCTATGGCAGTGCAGGATTTGTTACAATGGACACCAGAGGCAGAGTCTGCTTTTTGTAAACTAACGCAGTTAATAGCATCCTCACTAGTTATGGGATTGCCAAACTATCATAAACATTTTTTTCCAGACTGTAGATTGCAAGCAGGGTTACATGGCATCAGTATTAACACAAGAGCATGGGGATAAGCAGCGCCCCATCGCTTACTATTCATCACAACTGGACCCAGTAGCATTATCCTTACCCCACTGTGTACAAGCAGTAATTGCAGCTGCAATGGCAGTACAGGCTTCAGCCTCAGTAGTCTTGTTCCACCCTCTCACTTTGAGAGTGCCCCATGCAGTCGCGATTATTTTACTGCAGGAAAAAGTGGCATATCTCTCCCCTGCTAGGCATCTTTCCTGCATGACTATATTGTTGAGCCAACCTCATATGACAATTAAACGATGTACAACTTTGAACCCTTCTACGGTGCTCCCAACCCCTGCAGATGGCACACCCCACCGCTGCCTGCAGGTAATTGAGCAAAAGACCCTACCTAGAAAAGATCTCACGGACGTCCCCTTGGATAATGCCGAGGTGACATATTACATGGATGGCTCGTGCAAAAGGGGTCCTGCAGGAAAAAACCTAGTAGGATATGCAGTAGACTCTAATACTGAGATTGTAAAAGCAAAATCTTTACCACACAATTTATCTGCACAGGCAGCAGAATTGATTGCCCTGACACGGGCATGTACCTTAGCAAAGGGTAAATGTGTTAACATTTTTACTGACAGCCAGTACACTTTTTCCACTGTACATGTGTTTGTACAACAGTGGAAAAACCGGGGAATGATAACATCTACTGGTAAACCTATAAATCATGCACAGTTTAAAGTATTTCTTTTAGATAAGAAATTGCAACCATCCGAAACTTTAGATCTAGACATGTTAAAAACAATGCAGACACTCACTACGCAAGCTGAAAAGCAGCGATGGATGGAGCGATCCTCAAAAAGGGGCTGTACATCTCTATAGAAGGAAAACCGATACTACCCTCTAATTTGTTTCACTATGCAGCATTGTTGAGCCATGGGCAGTGCCATGTCTCAACAGGGGGGATGGTACAGCTGGTGAACCAAGTGTTCACAACATACGAATTTACAAACTACTCTAAAAAATTTTGTTTGATGTGTCAGATTTGTAACAAACATCATGCGCAGGGGGTGATAAAGCCCAAGCAAGGGAGTTTCCCCACACCACCATATCAGTTTCACACTATCTGTATGGATTTTATAGAATTGAACAAATGTAAAAATAAAAAAATATTGTCTTGTCAATATAGATATGTTTTCCAGGTGGGTGGAAGCCTTTCCAACCACAAATCTGGATGCAGCTACAGTGGCAAAAGTACATGTCAAGGAAATTATTCCTAGGTTCGGCATTCCAGAAAGAATCTACAGTGACAATGGTACACATTTTGTAAATCAAACCATACAGCAGTTAAGCATTTTGGTATTTCTTTAAAAAATCATTGTGCATACCATCCGCAGTCTGCAGGGCTAGTTGAAAGGCATAATGGTATACTAAAACGCAAATTGAAAAAATTAATAGCGGAGACAGGAAAAACTTGGTTGTACTGTTTACCCCTGGCACTGTTGAGCATGAGAACTGTCCCTACAGCAAAAGGATTGACTCCTTTTGAAAAACTGTTTAGAAGAGCTTATTATACACCCCAGTGGAAACTTCTCATGTCATCAGACCAGGAAGCTGATTTTACACTAGCTGAATACATGAAAAAAATTGTTGAGTTCTAAACATTTGTTGCAGTCAAACTCTGTTTCGGATAAAAAAAACAAACCGAAACATCGGAAGTGGCAGTGATGCCAGGAGACTGGGTATGGATTAAAATCGTGAAGTGAAAGAACAGGGCATCGCCAAGGTGGGAAGGTCCCTACCAGGTACTTCTTTCAACACCTACCACAGTCAAAATAGCAAAACGAGCTTCGTGGATACACTTGATGCACTGCAAGCTAGTAAAGAACTTTGAATTGGACAAAGATCTTACCTCTCCATCGGGACCCTAATCACAAAGTCTGGCTACAAAGGGGGGGGGGGTCAGATCAATAGGATTGATCCGTCTCAAACCCAGTGAAAAAAACATCAGTGCTGAAGGTCCTATTAGGGCAGAGAGTAAGATCACGTGTCCAAAATAAAATGACGGAATCCAGTAAGATTCAAATACACCTACTTGACAGAACCGGAGAAAACGGAAATGCAGAACAACCGTTTCCACAAAAATATTACATGACCATCCTGTTGACTGTACTGGTGACAATAATCTTTTCATTGTGGCCATTTCTTTTCTCAGCCACGCAAGCAGAACTGAATAAGCGTGCAGAGTGGCACCCGAACTTTAATACTTACCAGGCAATCAAATATGTGTATGCTGAAACCTTCAGTGTTTCGAAATTGCTGGATTTGCACAGCTTTACCAACAGCATATGGGGCTACTGTTGACTGCAGTTCCCCTAGGGGCCAAACAAGACCTGGAAAAACTTAATTCATGATACATCAGATGTCACATCAAAAAATAAGGTAGCATTGCACTTGTCTATTCGACAGAAAGGAACTGTGTGTAGTCATGGCAGGTTGGAGCTATTGCAATGTAACTGTTCCCTATAGATGCTACACTAAATCCGATAACATCATATTCTATTGCAACACGAGCTATGATTCATTTGTTGAACTGATGCATAGGACAATTGAAAAAGTAAAACATAATGCTGATCTCTATAAATTGATAAAAAAATGTTTCATGCAGAGCAAGGGTATAGTAAGGTTACTATTAAAGTAGAAGACTGTTACTTTATATATGTGAGAGAAAAGCATATAAATGGCTACCTGAGAATTGGTCCGGCAGTTGTTTTTTTCGGATACCTGGTTCCGGCCATACGACACACTGCAGTTTTACCTCAAGGAAAGATTCGGAATGTCCGAGAAATAAAGAAGCCTGTCAATCAAGTGGGACAAATCAATGCAGCCTGGAAAAACCATCAAAACTTAGGTCCAGGAAACAGCAAAGGACTGTCGCACATGGATCTGAGTGATACTGTTATATCGTGGGCAGGCGTATTACCAGCATACAGAGCAACAAAATCAATCTGGGAACTGAAAAATTGTCTAAGCTTCTCGAAATAATGACTAATGCAACCTTTTCCGCCCTAGAATTGGTAACAGATGAACTGACTGCCATGAGAACAGTGGTACTTCAAAATCGCATGGCTCTTGACTTCACCCTAGCGGCAAGAGGACGTACGTGTGCTTTAATCCAGGAGGACTGCTGTTCGTATATTCCTGACCACAGACACGAAATAGGCAACCATCTTGAGGTAATCCAGCAGGTATCGGCCATGACCAAACCAGGACCAAATCCATTGACAGACTTTTTCCAGAAATTGTTTACGGGGTGGGGCAGTATCCTGATGAACATTCCAATTGTCTTCTGTGTAGGGATAGCTCTACTGATGGTGTGTGGGTGCTGCTGCATCCCCTGCATAAAAGGACTAATCAAAAATTTTGTAGACATTTCAGTTTCTGAAACTTTATAGCAAGATGCTGAACTCGAAGAGTTACTGAAAAACTGAAAATGCTTTCATGGGCTTAAACTGAATGACTCTCTTAACTGCAAATCCTGAGTGGGGAGAGGTTAAGGGTAGAAAAAATGGTTTATGCTTGTTTTGAAAGTAGAATAAAAGTATTAAAAGGGGGGAAATGTTAGGAAAATGCATAATAGCAATGTGCATGCTTAGTACATTAAAAGGCTTAAAAGGGTTGATACATTTATTCTGTTCATACTGCATGAATCTGCACAGCTATTAGAAACTTAATAAAAGACACTTTATTCTGCTTATGCGATGAAAATATGTGCAGCTACCGGAAACTTAATAAGAGAGATTCTATTTCTGCTTATGCCATGAGAAAATGTGCAACTGCTAGAAGTCTTGATAAAGAAAACAATAGATGTTTGAAAGCTTAAACCATAGTCAGCACTACTTGTACCAAAGCTAGAAATGTACCTTGAATCTAGACAAAATGTATTGCATATATTAGAACTGTACAATGGAGAATTGAAAAGACAAGGTGGGCTAAATAAGCCCAAGGCCAGGTTGTTTTTCTCAAATGTTTTTGCAAAACAGCAATAATCTGATCATGTCAGCAATAAGCCTGGTAACATTTTCTGTGTAGCATACAGAAAGCTGTGTTCAACTATGTCAGCAGTAGATTAGTAACATTTTCTGTGTGACAAAGAGAATTGTATAAAAATTACATACTGACTACCAGATAGTCAGACAAATCCTATACCTACATGCTTTGTCACCTTGCTACAAGTAATAGAGAGTGCCTTGCTTGAACCTAACGTGTATTGATCTTTAAAGTTTTTCCTTTTACAGATACCCAAACAGTTCTAATAGTAGTAGGAGCAACAGGTCTTATAAAAAAGAATTTACAACAATACTAAGATAAGTTACCAGTACATGTAACTTTGTATGAATTGCAGGAGTCATTACTGGGCACATTGCAGGTACTGCAAAGAACTAATATCAAAGATTGAAACAATACTAATTTCATGAACTTTAATCATACTTTGACTTAGGAATGGGGTCCATTCCCATAATGGCATTAGAAACTCAAAAGACTTGGAGAAATTAAAAAAGGAAGAAACCTGGTACTCACCGATATGGGAGTGTGCTGCACCCCCCCCCCCCCACCTAGTGTCATGTCTTCACTGGTGAGGATGAACCACAAAGCTGTCTCCTTCAAAATACAAATAAACACTAACCCTAGCAAACTCTGCAACCGCTAGGAATTATTCTAAAGCAAACTGCATTCTATTAACCAATAGTTTGTCAAAATGTAGTGCCCCTCCCACCCCCAAATTGACAGCAACCTATGCGGAATTGTTCACACAGACTGTGTACAGCCATGTAACTGGCCATATAGGTTCATAGGTTGGTAACTAGGCTATCAGCCCTAGAGCCTATACAAGCCTAGCCATAACAATTCCCTGGCTATTTCTTCCCACACTATTTACTTCCCTGGACCTCTGTCTAGCAGGGCGACTGACGTGATCCCTGGGGTGAATTTCCTTTCTCCCATCCAATCGTCAAGGTTCCTTTTGAAGAGAGCCAAAGAGGCACTCTGCTTGACATGTATGGGCAGTCTATTCCAGAGTCTGGGGAGTCTCTGGGTCAGGAAACTTTCCCTCCAGCATGTTTTGTTTATTGTGATGACAAGGTTTAGATCCCTAGAGCATGTGGCTCTGAGGGATTGGGATTTCTTTAAGTGTAGCATGTCCAACAGCTCTGGGTTTGACATGGCTTTGTATGTTAAGTGGAGATCGAATCAGAGTAGACGATATGCGACAGAGTATAGCTGGAGTTTAAGGCGGTCAGCGTAGGGCATCTGCTTTAGGCCTGTGATTCTTTTAGTGAGGAATTTCTGTGGCCTTTCCAGTTGTTGCAGATGTCTTGAGAGGTACATACCAAATGGGGCGTTGTGTTCTATAATGGGTCTAATGAGGGATGAGTACAGTGGGACAATGACCTCCTTTTTAATGGATGAAAAGCCCTTAGTGATGAGGTGTGCCACATAGAAGGACTTCTTGACTGTTGTGGCGATGTGGTTATCGAAGGTGAGACCACTGTCCACCTGTGTCCCTAAGTCGCTTATCACACTTTCGGTGTTTAGTGTACTGCCATCTATGTGGTAATTCACGGGTGCATGTTTTTTCCCAAAGGGGATAACTTTTAGTTATGTACTTACCATAACTTTAGATGTTTGGGATCCATCTCGCCTACATTCTGTACTGATGGGCTCGGAGCCGATCCCTCGGCTCCGACTCGGCACGCTATGCTATAGAGCGAGGCCTCTTATTGGCTGAGCTATTTCTTATCCCAGGATGCACCACCACTAATCCCCCAGATCTTGTTTGTCCGCATTCATGCACACATGCACAACTTGTTTATATAACATTGTTAGATGTTTCAAGATGAAACAACAGGATTCGGACCTTCTGATATCCTCTGATCTCCAAGGAAGGGGGAAGGAGGGTGGGTTATTAGAATGTGGCGAGATGGATCCCAAACATCTAAAGTTATGGTAAGTACATAACTAAAAGATGTTATGTGATCCTATCTCGCCTACATTCTGTACTGATGGGACAGCGTCCCTAGCACCTAAATCCTGGGTGGCTCATTGGAAAACACTCCTGAGCACTGTGGAACCAAATGAAGCTCGTCCTCTAGATGCCACATCCAATTTGTAGTGGGAAATGAAAGTGTGCTGGGAAGACCATGTAGCCGCAGCACAAATGTCACTAATGGCAAGCTTAGAATGAAATGCTATCGAAGTAGCCATAGCCCTTGTAGAATGAGCTTTGACAGAGGTGGTAAGCTCTTTGTTTGAATAAGAATAAGCTTGAGTAATACAGTCCCTGATCCATTTGGCAATAGTGACCTTTGTGACAGCTTTGCCCAATTTATTGTCTGCAAAGGATACAAACAACTGATCTGTTTTCCTTGTTTGTTTGGTCCTATCTACATAAAAATGCAACTGCCTGTGGACATCTAATGTGTGGAATATGAATTTCGCTTTGTTAGAATATTTCGGAAAGAAGACTGGAAGTTCTAATGATTGTTGTAGGCAGAAACTGGAACAAACTTTAGGGACAAAGGAAGGATTTGGCCTGAGAGATACTCTGTCTTTGTGAAAAACAAAGTACAGAGGTTTTACAGACAAAGCTTGAAGCTCTGAAACCCTTCTGGCAGAAGTAATCGCCACCAGAAAAGCAGTCTTCCATGATAGAAATTTTAGATTACATGTTGCTGCCGGTTCGAAGGGGAAGGAAGTTAAGGCACGTAACACCACATCGAGATCCCATGGAGGAGCAGGATGAGAAATCGGAGGTCTTAAAAGCGCAGCACCTTTCAAGAAGGTCTTACACAATCTGTTGCTCATTAAAGGTGGGTTTATAGATTCGTGAAAATTGGAAATAGCTGCCAATTGAACCTTGATGGTAGAGACTGAAGAGCCTTGATTGAAAAGAGAAGTTAAAAATTTTAGTACCTCTGATACGGGAATATTGATGGGATCCAGGCCCCGGAGTTGAGCCCAAATAGCAAATCTTTTCCATTTGCTAGAATACAATTTCTTTGTAGCAGACATGTGGGCCGAAGATAAGATGTGTACAACTTCTCGATCCAATGTATGACTCCTGACTATAGTCGGAAGAGGAGGAGCCAAGCCGTCAATTTTAAGGTGTGAAGGGACTGGTGGAATAGTCCCGACTGATGAACCAAAAGGTCTGGGATCTGATCCAGGAACCATGGACCTTCCAGAGCATACTTCCGAAGATAGGGGAACCATACTTGACGAGGCCAGTAAGGAGCAACTAAGATCATTTTGCTCCCCAAGAGAGATGCCTTTTGGATCACCCTGGGAAGGAGAGGAACTGGAGGGAAGGCATAAAGCAAGCCGGTGGGCCAAGGACGGGCTAGTGCGTCCATGGGGCTCTTCCCCGGAACCGGGGTGAGGAGAAGAACTTTGCACTTCGCATTTAGAGGAGTCGCGAAGAGGTCGCAACACGGAACTCACCATTTGCTGAAAATCTGATTTGCAACTGTGATGTTCAGAGACCATTCGTGAGGAGAGAGGATGGTTCTGCTCAGTCTGTCGGCTATCACATTGGACTTGCCCGGGATATGAGTAGCCACTAGAAAGCGTTTGGTCGACACTGCCCATTCCCAAACCCTCATGGCCTCTCTGCAAAGAGGATAGGATCTGGTCCCTCCCTGTTTGTTCAAGTACCAGACAACTGACATGTTGTCTGAGTGAACGGCAATCACGCCCTGAGGGAGGTAATCGTGAAGGGCTTGAAGGGACAGAAGCACCGCCTCATTTCTAGGATGTTGATATGAAGTAGGGTCTCTTCTGGGTGCCATTTGCCTTGGACTGACCTGCCCAGGGAATGCCCCCCCCCACCCCATCTGGGAGGCGTCCGTGGTCAAAGTGGCCGCAGGAGGAGGTGGAACAAAGGGTCGTCCCTGATCCAAATTGGAGGGCACTAGCCACCAGCGAAGGTCCCGTTTGCAGGTTTCCGTGATCCATATGAGGTGACTGAGAGGGAGTTCCTGAAAGGACCACTGAGCTGAAAGAAGCCACTGGAGAATTCTCATGTGCAACCTTGCCAGGGGAACTAGAAGAACCATGGCGGACATGGATCCCAATAGTTGCAGGACCATTCTGGCTGGGGCTTTGGATCTGGGAAGTAAGGCTCGAACTTGAGACTGTATGGTTTGTATCCTGTCTGTAGGTAGATAGACCCACATTCGGTTTGATTCTATCTCTACCCCTATGAATCTTATGCGTTGAGATGGCAGCAACACAGACTTTGGCCAATTGAAGGTGATTCCAAGAGAATTGCCCAGTGATATAGTGGCTTGTAGGCTCCGCAATAGTAGATGCTTGGAGGTGGCAGTTAGGAGCCAGTCGTCTAGATACGGAAACACCTGGAATCCTAGACTTCTCAGGTGAGCAGTCACGACCGCCAAACACTTGGTGAACACCCTGGGGGCTGTGGTGAGACCAAAGGGCAGCGCACGGAACTGAAAATGACTGCCTCCTAGGCTGAAGCGCAGATGTCTCCTGGACGCTTGATGTACCATGATATGGTAATAAGCGTCCCTGAGATCTATGGAGCACATCCAAACACCTTTCTTCAGCAATGGGAGAACGGTTTGTAGGGTGACCATTCGGAACTTGGACTTTCTGACTGAACGGTTTAGAATGCTGAGGTCCAAAATGGGTCTCAAGTCCCCGGTCTTTTTTGGCACCAAAAAGAATCTTGAGTAAGTCCCTAATCCAATCTGGTCTGCGGGGACCGGTTGGATGACTCCTTTTTGCAGCAGCTTTGAAACTTCTGAGGCTGCAGTTTCCCGTTGACTGGGTGGCGGGTCCGGGATTTTTTTGGACTGAGGTGGAGAGTGAGAGAAAGGGATGGTGTAACCTCCGGCGATAATTCGAAGCACCCATCGGTCCTGAGTGATACCTTCCCAGGCTTTTAGGTGCTTGGCGACCCCCGACTGGCTCCGGAGCTGCACAGTCGGGCAATCCCTCAGGGACTGTGAAAGGCTTAAGAGCCACGAAAGGACTCGCAGTCTCCAGTGTTGCGAGGGCCTCTGCCGCCTCTGGGACGGCGTCTTCCGGAAGAATTTCCCCCTCCCCTGCCTCTGGAAGGAGGATCATCCTGCTGAGAGGGGTAAGGCTTCGGAGATCTACGGAACCACATTTTCCCTCCTCTTTTAGCCTTGGGGTAAGGCCGAAAGGGAGTGGAAAATCGTGCCCCTACGGCAGTCAAAGTCATACCTTCCTGCTCGCAGCGGGTCAGTGTGTCCTTTACCTTGGGTCCAAACAGGGAGGACCCATCAAAGGGGGCGTCGGCAAAGGAAGACTTAAAGGCCTCCGCGAAATGACACAGGTGGAGCCAGGCTTGTCTCCGTAGAGCAATGCCTGTACCCACCGCTCTACTCGCCCCTTCGGCCGCATAAGAAATGAGCCTCATGGACGAGTTTGAAATGGACGACAGTGTAGCCAGCTGAGAGCCAACCGTCTGGGCCAGCTCCTCAGGCAGGTTACCCAAGAGGGTATCGGAAAGTTCTTTAATCAGATCCCTCTGAAATCTGGTAAAGTGCGTGAGGTAGTTCAAGGACCTTAATGTAAAGGCCGCTGAACTTAGGGTGCGCTTACCGTACCGATCCATGCTCCTAGACTCCTTATTAGAAGGATGGACGGACGTCGAAGCCTCTGCTACATCTTGCTGGGTAGCAGATGCCACCACCAAAGCATCTACAGCCACACCTTTAGTTAGGAACTCTTTTTCAGGAGGTGCTGAGAGGAACTTATTAGGACGAGCAGGCACCGGTTCCACAGAGTCTGGGTGTTCCCACGCCCTTCGACAGATCAAGTCCAAGAGCTCATCGAAGGGCGGAGACACCCAGGAGGCGGAGAGCTGAGCCCCGAAGGCCTTAAGGAACACCGACTCATCAGCAGAAGGGGGTTTGGATTGCCAGCCGCCTCGTTGTTTAAGGGCTTCCAGGATGTCTGCAAAGGAGACATCATCTGAGGACGACTTAGGGGACCCTTCTGCATCATCGAGATCAGTGTCTGATGTAAGAGACTCATCAGGGGAGTCAACGTGCTTCCTCTTGCACGATCTTTTCCTGGGGGGTTCCTCCGAAGAAGCTTCAGAAGGACCTCCAGGAGGGGGGGAAACCCCAGTGGGGGTAACCTCAGGCCCCGGGGCTCTGCTGTCTAAGGACAGGGGGACTGCCAAAGACCCAGTCTCGGTATGCAGGGAAGGAGCTGGGGAGACCGTGGAGGTAGCCAAAGATGATTTGGCTAATGCACTCCTAATAGCCCTGAAGGCGGGACCACCAGAATCCTGGGAGGGTCCCACCTCCGTGGCCACGACGGTAGACGGCACTCCCGCAGCCGACGCACCGAGAGGAAGGCTTGGGACCGAAAACATCAGTCCCGAAGCATCCCCCCCGGGGCCGACAGAAGAAGTCCGCGTACCGAACTCCGACTCAAGAGCCGGAGTTGGAGTAAGGGTCAGGCCCGGCCCTAAAACCTCCACCGGTTCCACCAGCACCGGCTCCAACGGTGCCGAGGCTGTTGGAGGAGGAACCATAGTAGCAGGGTGGACCATCGGCTCCGAAGCCGAATGGGCTGGAGCCGAAACTAACTTTTGGAACACCGGAGACTGGAAGAGTCTTAGGAGCACCTTGTCGATGTCCGAATCAGACATCTTGGAGGATCTAGATGATACCGATCGGGTCCGAACCGATTTCTCCATCGGCTCCATAGGACTAGGGGACCGGCTCGAATGGATTCTATTACTATCGGTTCGAGGGAGATCTCAAGGCAATTTCCTCGGTGCCGATGAGGACTTCGTGCCGAGGGAAGAGTCTGAGCCGGCAACCCTCATCGGCTCCAATATCAGTGGAGCCGATGCAGGTGACCCGCCTCTCGATGCCCCAGTCCTCGGCTCCGAAACCAGAGGGGTCGAGACTGGGGGCATCGAGGCAGACCGTTCCACCCTCGGCTCCGAAGTCCGTGGAGCCGATGGAGAAGCCTGCCTAGGTTTTTTGGCAGTCGGTTCCGACAGACTGGTCGGAGCCGACGCTTTTTTCTTTTTTGAAGGAGAGGGAGAAGAAGATAAAGCCTCCTCGAAGGATGGCTTAATCAACCCTTTAAGGATTAATTTGTTTTTCCTCTCCTGGAGGACTCTTGATGAGAAGGCGTGACACACGCTACATGACTCTTGTAGGTGCTTGGCGCCTAAACAATAAACGCACGAGGAGTGGTCGTCCGTTATGGACATCTTATAACCACACCTCACGCACTTTTTAAACCCAGAGGGTCTATGCTCCTTAGACATGTTGACTACCTAGGGAAACAAGATTAATTACAGTGAAGAGAAAACTAAGAAAGTTTAAAGTTTTTTTTTTTTTTTTACACAAAAACCAGTTCACGAACTAGTAGCACAAAAACACATAAAATGAGGGTGAAGACCCTCTAACTTAAGCAGGTATTTGACCAGTAAAACACAAAACGCTAGATAGTAATAGGGGAAGGCCCCTCTAAACTAAACGGAAAACCTTCCCTTAACGAAAAAACACAATTCTCTCAACAAAAATTTTCAAATACACTCGTACAACAACGATAGCTGTTAAAACAGCTTTTGGGTTCAAATTAACAAATTTTCTGACAGGAAAAGTCTGAATAAACAGTACTTAGCCCAGCCAAGTTTGAGACCACGTCCTACGTTGTAAGCGGCAAACGAGATCTGGGGGATTAGTGGTGGTGCATCCTGGGATAAGAAATAGCTCAGCCAATAAGAGGCCTCACTCTATAGCATAGCGTGCCGAGTCGGAGAAGAGGGATCAGCTCCGAGCCCATCAGTACAGAATGTAGGCGAGATAGGATCACATAACATCTATACATTTCTTGGCATTGAGCTCGAGTCCATGGCTCTGGCACCAAGCATCTGTTTCTGTAAGGCCCTTTTGTGGAGTATCCACATCATTTGGGGATTCAATAATGGCTCCCAGTTTGCAGTCATCTGCGAACTTGGTTAGCCAGAGTCCCTTAGTGTTGGCCTGTACTTCAGAGAAGTAGATGCCAAACAAGAGCAGTCCCAGGACTGAACCCTGAGGTACTCCACTTGTCACTTAGCTGGATTTACAGTTGGCTACTTTTACAGTGTGGGTTCTGTCAGTAAGCCAGTTGGCAACCCATTGGGTGACGTAGGGATTAATGCCCATCTTAGTAAGTTTATCTATGATTCCTGAGTGGGGGATGGTGTCAAAGGCCTTGGCAAGGTCTAGATAAGCTGTGTGGACCACCTTACCCTTGTCCATGGCTCTGGAGACTGAGTTGAAAAAGTCAATCAGGTTCAGGAGACAAGATCGGCCCTTCACAAACCCAAACAGGGTGGGGTCCAGTGTTTGAAGGTTGCCAATGTCTTTGTTTATAAGTTCCATGATAATGCACTCCATGGCCTTGCAGATAAGGCTTGTCAGACTGATGGGATGGTAGTTTCCGGGATCCAAGGTGGATCCCCCCTTGTGGAGTGGGATAACTGTAGCTCTGCATCACTCAGTGGGCAAGAAACATGAGGTGAGGCTATGATTAAACATGACACTTAGGTGAGGTGCCAGTTCATACTGTAGTTCATGTAGTACACAGCCCGGGATGTCATCTGGTCCCATGGATGCTGTATTCTTAGCTTTGGAGAGTGCGTTTTTTTTTACCTGTGTGGCCATTATTACCAGAATTTGGCAATCTCACCGTATTGAGAAGGGACGTTTAGGGGGTGAGAGGGGGGTGAAGTTGGCACTGAATCGATCTGCCAGGATATTGGCAATATCCTTGGGATCAGTACATTTAATGCCATTCTGTTTTAGCTCAGGGCAGATCTGAGCATTGCCATTTAGATTCTTGACAGTTATAGAATGCCTTGTGGTTGTCTTTGGAATCTTTGGCAATTTTATTTTCGTAACTAGCTTTGGAGGGTTTTATGAGGGATCTCAGTTTCTTACTGAAGCTGGTAAGGGAGTTTTTTGCATCCTGGGATTTTCCTCTCTTCTGTAACACTTTCTTCCTTTTGTTGTAAAGTCTGTTTATAGCAAGGAACCACCAGATTGGCTTCCTTTTTTTGGAAGAGAGCATATTGGTTCTATTTAGGATGGCACGATTCATGCATGAGTGGATGTGCTCGTACAGTGCCTTAGTGTAGGATTCAGCAGTCGAACTTTCAGTTCCCCTCTGCATGGATGTCATGAAGTTTGTCACATTTGACTTGAGAAGCATGAAGTTGGCTTTGGAGAAGTTTTTTTATGGAGGTTTCCTTACTGGGGGGGTGGAGGTGGGATGTGGATGTTATGGGTGATTAGCTTATGGTCAGACCTCACTAACGAGGGGGTGACCATAGGTGTGGAGCATCGATTTCCCATGTTGGTAATGACTAGGTCTAGGATATTGGAGCCCCTGGTGGGACTATGGATTAGTTGATCCAGGGCATTGGAATTTATGAATTCCAAGAACCGTTGGGCAAAGGTGTCGTGTACCAAGTAGTTTTCCCAGTTAATGGCAGGGTAGTTAAAATCACCCAGTATTAGGGTGTTTGGTTCTATCTTAATATTTTCTAGTATGTTTAGAAAGGTGTAGTGAGAATCTTGGGGCATGGTGGGGATCTGTAGCAAGCTACAATTTGGATTGCAGTCTTACCTAGTGTTAGTTACACCTGGAGAATTTCAGACGCATTGTGTTGGGCAACTGGCCTGGTGGTGTGAATATCCTTTGTGAATATGGATACGCCTACTCCTCCACTTTTAGCGTTTCGGTCCTGGTTTGGTGGCCGAAAAGTGTGGTAAGAGTTGTAGCCTGGTATTGCAGGGGTGCTCTCTGGAGCCTTGAACCAGGTCTCAGTTACTGCACAGATATAGATGTTCTCCATTTTTAGGAGTGCCTAGAGAGACTGCATTTTGAGGTTTAGACTTCTAGCATTGAGTAGCATTACCTTCAGATTTTGCATGCTTGTACCGGTTATGGTGGTGGTTTTGTCCTTTGAACTTTGCCTAAAAAAGGCACTATAGGGGTGGCAAGAGCCTTAGCCAGTAACCTGAATCCCAAGGGCGACAGGTGAAGACCATCTCTGGCAAAGCATCATGGTCTGTCAATCATGTCGTCCCAGGCAGAAAGATACTGGAACCCCTTTGAATGACACCAGAAGCTTAGCCAATTGTTGAAGTCAATCATTTTGTCCTTATATTGTGGTATCATTCTGGGTGAAGGCAGGATGCTATTCAGGGCTAGGGTCATACCTGCCTGGGCCACATGATCCGAGAGCTCTTCCAGGTCTCTTTTCATGTAGTCCAGGGAGGTACGTCTCAAGTCATTCACTCCAACATGGACAATGACAGTGTCATATTTGTACTTGTTGTGGAGTGACTTGAGTGCATGCCTTATGTGGCGGATCCTGGCACCTAACAGGCAGCCGACTGTAATTTTCTCCTTGTTCAACCTGGTGAGTGGGACATCAGTGTGCCGGACTATAGAGTCATCTATGACTAAAGTGTTAGGTATGTTGTGTTGCCTTAGGGGCTGTTGCTGGGTGGCACACTGGTGTTGTGAGCTATGCGACACTTTGGTTGTGATTGTTTTGTTTGCGTTTCAGCTTCAGAAGTCCTTGTTGCTTGGGCAGGTTACAGTTAAGGGCCTCCACATATGTGGATTTAGTGTTGCTATATGTGGGTGCTGGTGGTGTGGGTTTAGAAAGGCTATGTGTTGCTTGAGGTGTAGTGTGGGTATTAACCTTCTCCTCTTGACTGTCTAGCACAATCTTGGGTGGAGAGAGCTTTGCTTCCAGTTTGGCTATGTACAAGTGCATCTCTCACAGGATGTAGTGTTGGGTGGTAGGAGGAGAGGGTTGTCTGTGTACATGAGGAAATTGCTGCATTGCCCCAGTATGCCCAGATTCACCAGATGGACAGGAGAAATCACCGGAAGCTGACCCTTGGACATGCCTGGTTTGGTGCTTTTTTTTTTTTTTGTAAAGTACAGGAGCTGTTTTCCCTTACCTTAGCAAGGTACTTTGCAATTATAGGCTGTTTAGTGCCTACAATTAATTTCTCCTTATTAACAAGGAGAGTTGAGTGCTTGTATCAGTTTAAGGCTTCTTAGTGCTTTCCAGCAAGTATTAGAGCAAGTGCTAGTCACAGGGATGCTTAAAGGTAAGATAAAAAAAATGCACACGGCTGCTATACCACTAGAAGTTAGCCCAAAATATACTCTAAAAACAAACTATAGTGGTGGAATCCTAACCTTAACAGGGTATATAACAAAAGGAAAAAAGACTTGGAAAAGCAATTCCGGCAATGATAGGAGCTCTATAATTAAAGAAAACAAAAAACTAAGAGGACTAATTAAGTCCAGTAAGACCAATTACGAGGTTGAGATAGCGTCATAGGCTAAAGACAACGACAAGGCCTTCTACAGCTATGTCTGAAACCTCAAAAGTAGCACACACCAATGTGTTGAACTGGTGGTCAATGATGCCACCTTCACTGAGCAGAGTGACATAGCAAAATTGCTGGCTGACAAATTCAGCTCAAACTTTATTCCCCACTCCCCCCCTTGCCTCACCCTATAAAATACCTACTGGCATAAACCCCCAACTAATAATAAGGAGTAGGTCTTGGCAACACTCGCTAAGGCCAAAATCACAGCCTCAGTGGGTCATTGCAATATCACAGGATGCTTTCTAAATAGCTTAAAACATGACCTAGCAGGACTACTTGATTCACTTTTCAAATGTAGCCATTAAACAGGCTTTGTACCACAAGAATGGAAGACTGCAATGGTTATCCCATTTCACAAGGGTGGACCATGAACCAACCCTGGAAACTACAACCTACTAGTCGGACTAGTGTAATATGCAAAGCCATGGAACAAATTATCCTAGAAATATCAACAAAGACATATTTACCCTGCAGACACTGGACCCAACCCAGTTTAGCTTTGTCAAGCGAAGGTCATGCCTACTAAACTTGATGGACTTCTTTGAGAGGGTCACTAAGGCAATGGATAAGATGAAAATGGTTCATGTTGCCTACCTGGACCAGGGTAAGGTGTTTGATACAATACCCCACTAGTTGACATTCATCAAAATGGGCATAAACCCCAACATAACTTGCTGAATTGCCAGCTGGCTCACAGACGGGACTCAGGAAGTCAGGATTGGTAATACTACCTTCACTAAGCAACTGGTCACCAGTGGGGTACCTCAGGACATCATGCTGGGACTGCTCCAATTTGGCATCTACTTCTGAGAGGTAAAGGGCCTTTGGCTGACCAAGCTCGCAGATGACTGCAAATTGGGAGCTATCATAGATCCCCCCCCCCCCACCACCACCACTATAACACAAAACATCTTACAAGAGAGACAAATTATTGATGCCAATGTCACGGACTAAAATTCAATGCCAAGAAATGTATTATAGTGCCTTTTGGGAAACCTGCTACACAAACTAATTGCTCCATTGATAAGACACCCCTAACAGTTGACCTGGGAACATATGTAGACACTAATATGGCCTTTGACCAACATGTGCCCAAGGTAGCAATAAAATCATTCTATGCCACCTAAGTTATAAGTAAAAGCATGGCATCCAGGTCCAAGGGAGTCATAGTGCCACTTTGTTCAGCCCTTTTCAGACACATCATTGAGTATAATGCCCCCTTCAGCATGTACCTGACCAGATATATGCAACAGTTGGAACACCCACAAAGGTTACTTACCAGGAGAATTCAGGGTACAAACACATTGTCCTATATAGATTGTCTTAAAGCCCTGTCTCTATACTCTGTCTCCTACAGGTTAGTCAGAGGTGGTCTATGCCTGGCATACAGGGCATATTTGGATCCAGCATTAATGGACCTTGTGCACATCCACTTATGAACAGCATCAGAACCACTAGATCCAAGGATTTAAATTTTGCTTGTGACATAAATAAGACATGTTGGTGAGACAGATGTGTCTCAGAGGATCTTTATGCTTTGGAACAGACTTCCCATCCACATGAAACAGAGTTTATCCCTAACCCTATTTAAGTGTAACCTTGACCAGTGGATGAGCAATTGAAAATTTGCCCTGGGTCTGGCACCCATGTCTCTGATAGATTGGGTATTGCTGTATGCCTCTGTCTAACATACTTCCCGACATAATCTCTAGAAACGTCCACCCTCCTATTAAATGCCAATGATACACAGGGACACAATTGGGTTGGATTCATGGCTAGGCTTATAAAGGCCCTGCTGGTCATTAGCCTAGTATATACCTATGAAATTATGAATCACCACTGGCAGCCCATGTATAGCTTTGGCACAGGCACCCCCCCACACACACATGCAAACATTCAGACACACTCACAAACACACACTTCTCAACTGTCTCTTAGGTTACAAAATATCCATAGTTTTGCCTTTTATAATTACCTGTCCCTACTCATGGACCGTTACAATTAGTCAGTAATGCCAGGCATTAGAGTTTCATACTTGTTATTGCTCAGAATATGCTTTCTGCTGGAAAACTTGTTGTGCTATCATAGGTACTTACTAGGTTATTGATTTGTGACGATTTTTGAAGCCCATGGTAGTTTATAGCCCTTATATTTTTCACATGAACAACACAGAGATGGGCCAAACAGGTATATACTGGAATATTTACACATTCCTCTATCCATGAGGGACAAGGGTGATAAACCATGGCTGAATTATTTCATAGGTTCATAGAAGGTTACTAGGCTAACAGCCCTAAAGCTCTTACTAACCTATCCATATCTATCCTGAGTTGCCCCAATTGTCGGTGGTTAGGTGAGTGAAGTTCACAGAGGTAAAGTCTATGGTAGTTAATACCGACTTCCTCAGTCCAGGAGGGACATGGGTGCTTCCCCAGGAGAGAATGTGTGGTCATCCATCCATTGATCTAGGTTGTGTTTGAAGAGGGTCAAGGAGGGGCTCTGTTTCACATGAATTGGAAGCTTGTTCCAGAGAAGTGCCAGTCTCTGGAAGATTAATCCATCTCTCCAGCATGACCTGTTCATGTCAGAGGCTAGCTTAAGATCCCTGGAGCAAGTGGCCCTCATGCAGTTTGATTTATGAATGTGTAGCATTTTCATCAGGGCTGGGTCAGAGACTGCTCTAAAAGCCAGGCACAGGTCGCCTCTTAGCAACCTGCAGGAGACAGAATTGAGGGACAGGGCTTTCAGTCTTTCTGCGCAAGACTTGTTTTGTGTACCCTGTAATTTCTTCATGTGAAACCTCTGTGGTCTCTCCAACTGTTGCAGGCGTCTGGTGAGGTACATGCAAAAGGGTGTATTGTACTCTATTATTGATTAGATGAGGGCTGAATATAATGGAATTATAACATCCTTAGATCTAGATGTGATGCTTTTACTTATAAGATGTGCCACATAGAAGGATTTCCTTACTACTGTGGATACGTGATGGTCAAATTTCAGATTGCTGTCAACCTGAGTACCCAGATTAGATACCACAGGGTCTACTCTTAGGTGAGTGCCGTCTATAATGTAATTAGCAGGAATGTCAGCTTTCCCAAAGGGAATAATAATGCATTTTTTGCATTTAGCTTTAATCCATGGCTTTAGTACCAGTCATTTGTCTACGTTAACCCTGCCTGCAGTATATTAACATAATTGGGGGACTCCGTGATTGCTCCCAATTTGCAATTGTCAGTGAACTTGGTCAGCCACAGACAATCCAAGTTTGCCTTGACTTATGAGAAATAGATACCGAACAGTAAGAAGCCCGGCACAGAACCCTGTGACACACCACTGGTGACTGGTCTTTTGCTGGAGGTGAAGTCACCCACTTTGACAGTATGTGTCCTGTCAGTGAGTCAATAGGCTACCCTTCTGGTAATGTAGGGGTTAATTCCCAATTAGGAGAGTTTCTCTGTAATACTTGAGTGGGGGGGTTGTGTCAAATGCCTTGGCTAAGTCAAGATAGGTGCTATGCACCGTCTTTCCATGGCTTTGGTGACTTTCTCAAAGAAGTCAACCATGTTTAGTAAGCATGATCTACTTTTATGAATCTGAACTGGGTTGGTTCCAGAGTTTGGTGATTACCTATATCTGTGTTAATAAGGTCCATAATGATTCTTTCCATGGCCTTGCAAACGAGGTTAGTAAAGCTTATAGGCCTATAATTTGGGGTCAGCTGATGGTCCCAGTTTGTGGAGAGGGATCACTTTTGCTGTCCTCCATTCTAACAGAACATAGCCAGTTTGCAAGCTGTGGTTAAACAGGGATTCAAGTGGGTCTGCTAGGTCATGTTTTAAGCTGTTTAGAAGGCAACTTGGGATGTTGTCCCATTGATGCTGTGTTTCTGGCCTTGGAGACTGCCAAGATGACCAGCTCTCTTTTTTGATAATAGGCTGAGGAATGGTAGCATATATACTTTGGGGATGGGGGGTGGAGTTTGCTCCAAATCTCTCAGCTATCAGGTATACCATTATGTCTACTTGAGTATGAGTGGTGCCATCCATAACCACCAGTTCAATGCATAGCTGGGTATTCCCTTTTAGATTTTAGACATAGTTAAAGAATGCCTTGTGATTATCCTTAGCTAAGGAGGCTACTTCTACTTAGTAATTAGCTTTAAGGACTTGACAAGATCTTTAATTTGTTTGTTTAAGCTAGAGACAGATTTCTTCCTCAGCTAAGACATTTCCCTCTTGTTCTTGGACATTAGTTTCTTTTTCTTGTTGTATAGCTTGTTTATACCAGGGGTCCACCAAGGTGGCTTATTTTTTCAACAAGACCTAATTATAATCCAGTCAAGTACAGCCAAGTCTATACAACTGCTTAAGTGATTATACAGGGCATTGGTGTACACCTCTGCATAGGAGTCTGTTATTAGCATTTGATGAGGCTTTGAAACTTCTTATACCAACACTTAGTAGTAAGTAATTTACCTTTGAAAAATTAAGCATTTTTGAGCTTGATGGGGTATCTGGTCTTATAATTACATCAAATTAGGCTGATTTATGTTCCAATCTTACCAGAGAGAACATCACATATGAGGGTGCAATGCTCTCCCATGTTAGTGAGTATTATGTCCAGGACATTTGAGCCTCTTGTGGGTGTGTTGACTAGCTGTTCCCAAGCATTTGTATTGACAAATCCAAGAACCTCTCAGCCAGCATGTTTGTGGTCGTGTATGTTTCCCAGTTGATGACAGGATAATTAAAGTCACCTATGAGTAATGTATTGGGCTGTATGATAAGTGAGTCCAGTAAGTCTAGGTATGTGGTATGCTTTTCCTGTTTCATGGTGGGGGACCTATAGCTAGCTATGATGTGGTAGATGGTTTTGCCTATAGTTAATTGGACATGGAATAGCTCAAGAGAATCATACTTTTTGACCAGTGTAGAGGTGTATGATGTTAATGAAGATGGATGTACTTTCTCCTCCTTTTGTTCTTTCATGCTCAGTGTGTGGTCTGAACATATGGATGGCACTGTAGCCCTGCACAGCAGGGGTGCTTTCTGCACTTTTGAATCATGTCTCTGATTGCACAGGTGTCAGCATCTTCCAAAGTAAGGAGCGATTCCAGGGAGTGCAGTTTCTTAGCATTAAGCAGCAGTACACCTTGAATTTATCTAGAGATTATTTTGTTATGTTGGGAGATTGGTTATTTTATTTTATTTTTTTTTTTGTGGTTGCCCATCCTTTTGTCCAAATTACATTTGAGAAGAGTAAGAGAAGTAATTTGCTTTATGTGAAGTGGAAGACAGTTCCACAGAAGCGGTATTCTGTCTGACACAAATTTGTCCCTCCAAAATGTTCTATTTGTTTTGCAAAACAGATTGAAATCTCTTGAGTGGGTGCTTACAACATCAATGGACTTGTGAAAAGGTCGGATAGAACAGGGTCCACTGAAGCTCTATATGCAAATCACAGACCATCTCTCTGTCGTCAGTTTGATACTGAGAAAACGGGCAAAGCTTTGAGGTGGTCTGCATAGTTTATAGGCTTTAGGCCCTTGATTTTTTTTTTTTTTTTAGTGAGAAAACATTGTGATCATTTCACTTGTGACAATTGTTCGGACAAACACATACCAAAACCAGTATTGTACTCAATAACTGGCTTAATGACAGCCAAGTACAGTAAAATGATTATATCTCTGGACCTGTATGTGATTCCTTTAGATATAAGCTATGGGATGAAAAAGGCTTCTTTACAACAGGGGATACACAGTGATCATGGGAAAGTTCCATGCTGACATAGATTCCCAGATCCCCAACTACGGGATCAATTATTCAGAGACGGTGTTGTCAATGTGATATTTACAAGGCAGACATGCTTGCCAAAGGTTATAATTGTATAGTATTGCTCCAACTGCCAACCAGTTCTAATTAACACTCAGTCATAACTCTACCCACTTGCTTCTACTTCTCTGCAGTCTCTGCAAAAGAAACCAAAAAGCTTTTACACAACCTGAAAAACTTCATCCACTGGATTCATTTCTCTCCATCTGACTTTCTTAGAGGAAAGCAGTTGACAAAATATCCAAACCATTAACATTCATCTATAACCTAACATTCTCCTCATGTAGTGTCCCACCTGCCTGGAAGCATGTTGTCATTAGTCATTACCCCTCTACCTACAGTCCTCCAACCCATAACATATGCAAACTCTTGATAAACCTGTATCCTTTGTCCTAATACTAAGATATTCAAAAACTTCTACAATAAACAGCTTCTGGAGAGCTTTAATAGCAATGGTCTCTTGTCTGGCAGACAGTACTTCTACAGAAATGGTTTTAGCACTTTTACTGCTGTACTTTCATCTGCCAACACTATCTACAATAATAAGAATGCTGGCCTCATAATGCCAGGTATTTTTGTTGATATGACATATGTCTTTGAGACTGTTAACCACAAACTGCTGCTGACTGAAATACACATTCAAATTTGGGAATTTTATAGACTGATTCCATAGCTACCTTGGCAGTAGGACATTTCAAATTCTCTCCAACAACAAACTACCCACTAGTTGTACCCTTCATACTGGAATTCCCCAAGGCCCTGTATTAGGTCTCATATTCTTTTCTTTAATCATTAATGACATTACTGAAAGCTTGCCTGGTCTCAAACTTACTCTTTATGGAGATGATATATTTTTACTTCAAGCAAGCAAAACTTATCATCCCACAAGTTCAGCTCCAACAGGCCTCCTCTGGTCACTATCAATGGTCCATTCAAATGAAAGTTCCTGATTAATCACAAAAAAGTTATACATTTTGCCCCTTCTCACAAACTTCAGAATTTTCCAGCTATTAATATCTGTGACAACTGTTTCAATCCTATTCTTTATGTCATTGAGAAAAAGACTTGAGATTAACTCTTGATTCATCACTAACCGTTACTACCCAGACTGATAAGATCATTAACAAACTCTTCTTACAACTAAAACTCCGCTATAAAATCTCTTAGCACCAATTGCCCGGAAAGTTCTGGTTAAGAACGTCCTTTTCCCGAAATTAGAATATGGAATCTCAAGTCACTTCTGTCTTTCCACTCTGCCTATAACACTCAGAGATTGCAAGTCACAGTAAACAAATTTGCCAGATTTGCCATATGTCCTAACTCAAGGACACACAACTGCAGCCTTCTAAAAGACCTAACATTGCATCCTGTAACTGAAAGAGTCAGTTATTTACTTAGCACCCTATTGTATAAAGTTCTAAAAATGGGTTATTGTCTCCCTATGAAAAGAAAGTTAAAAAATGAGGAACAATTACTCTCTACATAATACCCATCCAGACTCAATTTTATTCAACCTTCCTCCATTTAAGAGAGACATTGGTGAAACAACCTTCTCTAGACCTGGGTCCAGTTCTCTCGAATCAGCTTCCAACAGATATCAGATGTTAGGAGACTCCATCTGGGTTCAAAAAGACACTCAGAACACCTCTTTAAGGAAGCTGAATGTAAATGTTTTAGGGACAACAGATAACTATAAACATCAAACAATTTTTTATAGCAGCACTTTCTGTTAAAACTTTGCTTAGTTGAATTAGTTGTATTCTATACATTTTGTTATGATTGTCAAGCAAATCCTATTTCAACCTGCTGTTTATAAATATGCAATCTAAAGTAACTGTAACTACTACTAGATTGGTCTCTATACGTGTATTGTGAATCACTATCTTGTATTGTTCCCATTATTGTCTCCGTTACCGGGTCATGGCTGAAAGGGGTCTTTAAATAAATACACTTCGTGACATTTAGTTTTAGTCCATGATTTTGACTTTTTTATTAACGTTTTACATAAGTTAGACTACTATTTAAAAACCTCTGGTGTCTAGTGCCCCTCTCCCCCAGTATTACATACTTTATTGTTACTTACTCTATGGGAGCATAGAGGTATAGCAACACCACAAATACAATCACACTCATGGACACATTCAGACACACACACACAAACACACACACACAACTATCTATCCCCTAACTCCTGTACTGCAACTACACATACACGCACACACCACACTGGCAGACAGACAAACACACAAACTCAACTGAGACTACTTATTCCAGTGCACATACATACTCTCACACACAAACTCCCCAACACTTATCTCTAACACAGCCTCTCTCATTAAAAGTAATGAGTAAACACTGACTTTTAGCCATATTAATTAACGTGGCTGTCAGGGTTAATTTACACAGTTGAGCAGTTCTATGAATCACCTACTTTAGTTATGCCTGCTAACCTTAACCCTGTTCCTAACACTAACCATACACCTTATCCTAGAAAACCTCTTTTCATAGCACTGCCACTGCAGGTAGCTTAGACACAAACTACATATTTACACACACACCACTAAAGCTATCCCTTAACCTAACTCTGGCTCTCACTCTAATCCTAACCCACAAACACTCACAAATGCATGAAATCTTTCTCCCTATCTACCCTAATCTGCAACCACTTATACAGGGGTCTGTTTTAGATTATCGAACATCCAAATTGTCGAAACCCATATGGTCAAAATCACATGGTCGACAGTTTAGTTTATCGAACCATTCTGACTGAGAATGCAGTACAGTAGGGATCAGGAAATTTGCCCTTTTCACACTGTAGTGCGATCTACTCAGTAAGTATAAATAATTAACAGGAGATGTAGGGGCGCATGAGGGCTTGACCCTCATGCAAAAACATTGTTTGTGTTATCAACAAACTGAATTGTCAACTATATGACTTGACAATTTGATAAACCACTATAGACCCCTTACACAGACACTCTCACCTCAGCAACATAGGTGGTCAGCATTTTTAACATTTGGAAATTTAAATGTTCAGTAAAATAAACCACCCTGCAATTTATTGAATAAATGTACATTCAATAAATTGCATGGGAAATCACACACACACTGTATATGTATATGGGTATGTGCTTGTATGTTGTTTTCTTTACTTCCATGTTAATTTCCTTTGGCTATTTATTTGTGCTAGACATCTTACATATATGTTCTGCTTTTCTCTTTTTTACGTTCTCTGTCTCATAAGTGTATTTTATTTGTATTACTGTCCATCAGTTTTGTAGTTTTTTTGCAAAATATTTCATACGGTTTAGTGCTGTACCTTATGAGGGCACCACCCTGCATAACAGCATGTCTATACAATTATTTCTTTTTGTACCGTTTGCATGCGCTTGCTTTTTGTTTGCTTTTCTTATTTCACTTTGTTCACCATTATGTATCTCCATCTTTGCTTCTGTTTTATTAACCCCTTTCTTTTAATATCCTCCAAACATTCTCTGTTTTTTTTTGAAATATCAAGAGAACAGATAACAGCTACTGTCATATCTAGATCAAATTTGTTTTACTCCTTATTTGCCACTCCTACATACCTGTGTTATATGTGCTTTGATTTCACTGTGGATGTCAAAATTCACCATTTCTGACTAGTGTCATCATAATACCCTTTTGTGGACTTTGTTGTGAACTTTCGAACTTACACATTTCATATTCTATAAGTTTCTTACAGTCAAAATGTCTGTTTAGGTGGTCTATCACCTCTTGCAATTTGTCATCTGGTACTGATGTAGCCTGATAAACATCATATATTTGCTTTCCTTCCCCACGATGCGACACAACAATAAAAGCAAAATAAGTATTGCAGAACTGAGCGAAAGCAAGTTAAAACGCAAGTTATTTAACTACCAAGTACTTTATTATAGAAGATTATAATCAAGATAGGCGCTTTCGCTATGTAGCTTCATCAGATCTTACATTCATTCTCAAATTCAACATATTATATATTATATATGTATATATAATATGTTGAATATATAATAAAGTACTTGGTAGTTAAATAACTTGCGTTTTAACTTGCATTCGCTCAGTTCTGCAATACTTATTTTGATTTTATCATTGATTTTACACTGTTTGAACGAGCATTCGCCAGTTGAGCAGCGACCCTCGCTATTTAGACAACAATAAAAGCAATGCATTTACTACTGACCATTTTCAAGATGACTGTTCAGACTGCTGTTTGTGTTTGTTTTTGCTCCCTTATACAAATATCAGTATATTCAAAATGATTTGACATTCTTATGAATTACCTGTAAAATACCCATAAACTGAAATAACAGCAGTGCTGTATATTTATGTTCCGACAGCTTTTATGATTATTACTTTAAAGAAAACTGAAATGTGCATTTTTAAACTATTTTAAAACTGTTTTGAAAATGTTGCAGCTGGTCAGTTTGAAATGGTCATTCTGGGCTGAATTTGATCTTGCCGACAAATGTCAACATCTCGATTTGCTTCAAAATAGTCTTAAAACATGTTGGGAAAAGACACCTAGATGGCCAGTCTTATACAACACATTGCATATTCAGGTCTCTCAGAACAAGTAAAACATGAATATGTTGCTATAACATTTAAAATGACAGAAAACATCACTTAATGAGAGATTACACTGGTGATATGCATCAGAGATATGCTGAGTTTGTTAGCTTGAAAACAATGTCAGATGTTTATGTTTATCTGAATATTATGGCAAAACAATAGGTACATATGATGTTTACTTCTGATACAGTTATAAGTCGATTAGGGCACATTCTAGATAAATGGTGCGTTCCCACCTTAAAAATAAATAATTTAACCACCTCACAGGAAACCAGATGTAATGCTGTGTGACAGTGTCTCAAAATAAAAGGAAAAGTGCAATTACTTATTGGTACATAGCAGTACCACCACTTCACTCCCATGCTGCAGAAGTTTGTGTCTTCTTATTCAGTTCTGAATCACATTCAGACTATTGGTTAGTTTTCTTATTCCTGCAGGACTTGGGCTTCTGTTGCATAAAGGAGCTCTATTGTCCACCTCAGGTGTTTCACTCTGCCACCTTCAACTGTTGGTAGTTCCCAAAATTGAGTCTTGAAATATCATTGCATGTTCATTCCTTGCTTAACAGGCATTGTACCTTTGGAATTGGCTACCTTTAACTTAAGGTGTCTTCTACACTGGTCTGCTTCAACATTTCCCTGAAATATACATGTCTTTGATCTGTATTTTTGTAACAATCCTGCTAGCAGTTTTAATTTTTGGCATAGACTTCATTCGTTTTTGTTTATTACTGATGTTATATTTCTGTGTACTTTATGTTTTAATGTATTATTCAAGTTGCTTAGTGATTCACTCAAGCCTTTTTTGTAAATTTCCAGTTAACACCTATAGCTCTTTAAGGCATCCAAACATATTTTGGGTCTGGCTTCCTTAACTAAGTTGTTTACCATTTAATAATAGGTAGTATTAGGGCACGGTGTATGCAACAAAAACACTAAAACTGTAATTGTAATTTGGGATGTCCTGTGGTGGAGAGATTATTCATTGTTTGTCACTTGTCATTCATATTTTTCATACTTACATTTCTATTTTCATAGCCTAGCAACCTTTATGTTACAGAGGGAATGGTATGAAATGCCATGGTGGGGACAGAAACATGTAAATATCCACTTACAGTACACTATACTTGAAATATAACTAGTTGTTTTGCTAATAAAAAAGAAGATACGCAATATTTCTATATGCACTTAATATTTCTAAAACAAAGGGACTTAAAAAAAACTATTGAATGACATCGGGTGAAACTTTAAATGATGTTTGAGGAAAATGGTCATACATACTTGCACTGTAAGTTGCTGGACATCTTGAGAGATATTCAGTATTACTTATATCGATAATTATGTAATCAAGCATTATTTTTCACATTTCTGTAAATATTTCAATAAGCACAAGTTTCCTGTTGTCATGTGAATGATTTGTGTGGCTAACAATTTCTGACAATGTATGTCTAGACTGTACAGTTCCCAAGATATGGCAATTTGTTTGTGAAACTTCAGAGAAAAATATCATTCTGGGTTTGTGTGCATTATAATATATTGTAACAATAATTTAAAGATTGTGAATGCACTGTTACTACTGTAAAGAAGAACTTTTACTGATATTGTCTATCATTTAATAGCTTTTATTATTCACAAAATGTTTACATTTGTTTGTCCTATGCTTTTTAACTTGTTTCAAAAATGCTCTACAATGTAATGATGTGTGTAGACCATTAGCACAGCAAGGTATTAATTAGTCAAGCACTTTAATAAATTTCATTTTAAACTATAAGCTGTCCTGTGCCAGCTGGCAGATAGATGGAACCAGTTTTATAAAAAGTGAAGGGCCATACATATAGTGCCTCAATGTCTGCCATCCTTCATACAGCTAAAGAATACAACAATCAGCTGGGTAATTGCCTATACTAGCATCTTTCCTCATATGTATTTGTATCTCATCACATTTCTTTATGCTCAGTTTCACCTTTTCTCTTAGTTCTTTCCCTATCATCCCCACTATCCACTCTATCGTTCTGGCTCTCCAACGAGTGTGCAGGTAACCTACAATGCTTCTCTAAATTCTTCTCTTCTTTGTAACTTTATACCTATTTACTGTATGATGTGAAGGTTTCAATAACCAAGTTATTATCCAGCTGTCTATTTTTATTTAATTCATTCTTAGAAGCTTTTTTTTTTTTTTTTTTTTAAACAGAGTATTATTTCCCTTTTGTGACTATCAACTATCAGCATGCCCCACCCTACACAGGTCTTGAGCTCACATTGGAGCTGTCCATAGGGGATAATTACCAAGCCACTAAGGAGAGTGTTTCGGTCCTATCCCTTGCAGCCCTCTGCTAGGACAGCAATTGTTTCAGGTGTCTAAGCCTTTGTCTTCAAACTCCCCCAAGAAAGGGGTTACTTACGTTTTAGTTCAGACCTTGATTATCCTCAAGCCTGGGAACTATCCAACTCCTCTGTCACAACTTAGCAAGGGAGGAGATTTTTTTTTTTACTTAACTAACCTCTAATGTGTATGGTGTATATGCCTGTGAAGTCTGAAAGCATAGTAGTGGTCCTGTAAGCATGTACCCTACCACTCGTGCACTTACATCTGTCTACAATGTCATGCACACAACCCTTCAAACTGCTACAGCAAGCTCCAGCCTGTACTAGAGGACACTAGAACAGCAGGTTGAGCCTCTTTCTGCACTCTGAGATGGGTCATCTGGTCACAGCTGCTCATTCCCATCTCGCCTCACCGAGTGTTTCAGCACTTAGGATGCTATCTAGACACAGGTCATTGGAGTCATAGTTATGGCCTTATCACTATGTGCCATGGAACTGGCTAATTTTAAAAGGGTTTAACCACTCGTTGAAAAGTATATTCTCATGATAAGTACTACTGTCAATGACTGCTTATAAAGATGAATACCTGGAACAAGTGTACCAGTTGTCAAACAGTACTTTATATGTATATTGTACACAATACCATTGGAGGATTAGCTTAAATAAATGTTCTAGTTTTCTTTTTGTTTTTAGGTTTGGTGGGTTTTGCCTTCTACAGTTGTTCAAAAAGGGGAAATGGTGTGTGGAAAAATAAAACAAATAAAATCAAACTGGAATAAAATGCAACTGATAAGGTTATTACATTTGCATTTAAATTTTTTCCAAATCAAGCTCCAGCTTTATAAAATTTGTTTCACTGTTTTCCCTTCGCACTTTTTTGGCTTTTGTAAATGCATCTTTCCACTTTGTCTACTGACCATCAAGCCCTCCTCCCCTTAATCTTGAGCCCATTCTTTCTTAGAAGCAGGGGCTCTACCTAGACTCCAAGCAGGATCTGACTGGCAGTAGGTGTCATCCAGACAGCCATGAAGGAATTTGCACCCCTGCGTTGCTTGATGTTTCATCCATCTACTGTGGGAGTGCAACCTCATCCCTAAGCCTAGGGGTCTTGACTATATTACAGGACAGACCTACATTGTCCCCAGGTTTGGAAATTGCATTCCTTGCATCTTTCATCACTGACAGCATTAGCTAGGGGGCATTTTTGTAATAACCCTAACACTAACTCTTGCACGCTGATGTGGGCACCTGCATCACTGTTGGAACTCCCTATGCCCCCCTGGGATGCATGCTTGCTCCTGTGCATGCATACCAAAAGCTACCATTACCAGCTTGGCAGTGCTAAGCACACATCTTCCTGGAAACACCCCTTACTTTCATTTGCATAGAAGCAATTTGGCCACTAGGAAACCGCCAATCCCTCCATCCAAAATTAGGGAGCTGTAAGCAACTCACTTTACATCCACCTCCACCCAGCTCTTCCACTGTCCAAGCCGCTACTTCATAGGATTATAGGAAATACAAAGCAAGCGAGTCTTCTGGCCATTTTTGTTTTGCCAGTAGCCATCCTTAAACCATATCCTCCCTTTTTTGGAAGTCTTACTTTATTTTCACCACAACACTACAATGTATACATTAGTCAGCAATCTCACAGATGGTGCACTTTCAGTTTTTGACCAAGTGGCTGTCTGTTTAGCTGCTAAGTTCCCCTTTCTTATAACAGATGGTCCAGTCTACAACAAGAGCTTACACATCTTATATTTTCTTTGCTTCCCTTTCCAAATAATTATTTCACATATGCATCTTCTTCCTTCTCCCTTCCTCTCTGTCCATTTTAAGTTTTAGTGATATTGTGGCTCTATGTTCCCATTACCTACTCTAAATTCCAATTTTACTTTACTAAAACTACTTAACTATTTACATAGGTCCTCCCTTTTCCTTTTCCGACTGTACTAACACCTCTATTTTCAATCCCCTGCACCCAATTACATTTTCTCCTTTATTTTCCACTCCCTTTATCCCTACTTCATACTATTCCTTTAATGCTTCTACTTCCTCCATTGTCTCTACTGTTTATTTTTCCCATCCTTTACTCTTCATATTTCTCTTTCCTCTTGCTCCATGTCTTTACTGTATCTTTTACTCACTTGTCCCCTCCTGTCTCTCTGCTCCCCCTTCACTGCCTTGTTCATCAATCAGTTCAATGACTTTACTTACTGTAGGTGCTTCCCCTTTTTTCCATCTTCTAGTGATCACTTTTTTCCCCTGCTGTCATTAATAATCATGTTATCACTCTACCTTTTTCTGCTATCACATTTTCATAACTTAACAGAAAGCTTTGGTGTTAAGACACCTTCAAATATTACCATATCCTTCAAAATTACATTTAATCCTTTCTTATAATCCTCTAATTCTTTGCAGTCCCAAAAGATGTGTCTCCATGCTCCCCTACCCTCCTTATACCTCCAACATATCTCATCTAAACCCAGGAACACTTTATTCAATTTTTGGGGGTTATAAAAATATTTATGGAGGCATTTTGCGTGAATATTTTAAACCTCTTGCCTTACTAACATATTTTGGTAAAATTATTATTTCCCCCCATTCTTATTCCTCTATTTATATTTCTAATATGTCTTCCTACTGTCTATTACCTTCCTACCATTTCCTTTAATTCACTATTTGTTTATCTTTAATAAACCTTTAGTTGCCTTCCCTCCTTTCTTCTTATATGCATCTCCTGCAGCATGTGTGGTATTTATTCTTCTCAGTTTTATTCCCCCTATTTTTAATTGCTTGATACACTCATTTCGATGTTTCTCTGAGATGATATTCTTCCTGTATTTCTTCCCAGTTTTCACCCTCTCCTATTGTTACCTGTGGCATATATTTTATCTTGTTTTTGCCTCACCTTCCATCTCCATAAACTGTTTCTTTGCCAAGCATCTCCTTGTAATCCTTCTATCACTACCATGCTCTCTTTGCCCTTTACCAAATCCTCCTCCTTCCACCCATCATTAAATAGTGTCTGTGCCTCTTTAGTCCATTCTACTGCAATAGTGTTTCTAAGAATGATGCCACAATATGAAGACAAGATGATCAATTTCAACAATTGGCTTAAGTACTGGTGTCATTCAAAGGGGATCCAATGCCTGTCAGCCTGGGATGATATGCTCGACAAGCCACGATGCTTCGCTAGGGACAGCTTGCACCTGTCACCCCTGGGCTTTCGGATATTAGCAAAAGCTCTTGCTACCCCCATAGTGCCTTTTTTAGGCAAGGCTCAAAAGACAAACCCACCTCCATAGGTATCACAAGGGATAAGAAACTAAGAGTAATGCTACTCAACGCCAGAAGTCTAAACCTCAAGATGCACGCACTCAAAACTCTCCTTAGCATGGAGAACATAGATATTTGTGCAGTAACAGAAACCTGGTTCAGGGCTCCCGAGAGCACCCCAGCACTACCAGGTTATACCTCATACCATGCTTTTCGGCCCCAAAACTTGGACCGAACCACAAAAGGAGGGGGAGTATCGATATTCATCAAAGATACCCACACCTCCAGGTTGGTGGCAAAGCACGAAGCATCAGAGACTATCCATGTGCAACTAACAGTGGGTAAAACTGCCTTCCAGTTTATAGCCTGCTACAGACCACCCTCCCAAACCCAGGAACCCCACTCAGCCTTCCTGAGAACACTGGAAAATATGAAGGTCTCTCCAAACACCATTATATTGGGCGACGTCAACTACCCAAACAGACTGGGAGCATTACTCTAGCTCCAACACCCTAGCCCAAAGGTTCCTAGAATTCATAAACTCAAATGCTATGGAACAACTTGTTACCACTCCCACAAGAGGGGAAAACATACTGGACCTGATCATCACCAACATGGGGGACTCTATGCTCCAAACCAGAAGTGTATCCCTCACTGGTAAGATCAGACCATAAACTGATCTCACTGGATATTCACATCCTGACCCCACACCCTGCCCAGAAAACCACAATGAAAAACTTCTCTAAAGCAAATTTCACACTCCTCAAAACCGAGGTGGAATCCTTCAAAGCCCCCGGGCCTGTGGAAAATATGGCCCAGACCGCAGAATCCTTTATAAATGCATTCTATGAACACCTTCAGGAATGCATGGATCATGCAATCCCAAATAAAACCAAGACCCAATCCTCCAAAGGCAGACGTCCTGACTGGTGGACCCCAACCATAAACAAACCATACAACAGAAGGAGGAAGCTACTACATGATGGAGCAAAATCCCAAAAAGGGAAGGCATCTCTGATCAGTATTAGCAAAAAACTAAGGGCACTCATAAAATCGACTAAGGCCAGCTTCGAGAGAAAAATTGCACAGGACAGTAAGGATAATCACAAGGCTTTTAGTTATGTTAGGAACCTGGGTGGGAATTCCCAGATATGCTCAGAATTAGTCCAAAATGACATAAAATGCACCAAACCCACAGACATTGCCAACATCCTAGCTGACAGGTTCAGCGCAAACTCTCCCCCCCTCCCCACCAAAAGGGCAAATATCTATCCCAGCAGAGTGCTGCCCCCCTGACATCTCAGATGCTCAGGTAAGAGCCGCCCTCTCCAAAGTAAAAAAACACAGCATCAATGGGACCAGACGGTGTCCAGGGCTGCGTCCTACATGAACTCCAAGAAGAGCTAAACCCAAACATAAAACTACTGTTCAATCTCAGCCTTACTACAGGATATGTACCCAAAGAGTGGCGTACAGCAACAGTGGTCCCTCTCCACAAAGGTGGTGCCACAACAGACCCTGGAAACCATCGCCCCATAAGACTGACTAGCTTGGTCTGCAAAGCTATAGAAAGGATCATCATGGACCTCATAAATAAAGATATTGGGGACCTACAGACACTGGATCCTACCCAGTTCGGCTTTGTTAAGGGCAGATCCTGCCTCTTAAACCTGGTCGACTTCTTTGAAACAGTCAACAAGGCCATTGATGAAGGGAAGGTGGTCCACACAGCCTACCTGGACTTCGCAAAAGCCTTCAATACAATATCTCACTCGGGCATTATAGATAAGCTCACCAGCTTAAATATAAACCCCTTTGTCACTAGATGGGTTGCAAACTGGCTCAAGGACAGAACCCACATGGTTATAATTGCTGGATCCATGTCAGACTCCAAACCAGTTACAAGTGGTGTCCCACAAGGCTCAGTCCTGGGACTTCTCTTGTTCGGTATATATTTCTAGGAGGTACTGGCCAACACAAAAGGACTGTGGCTGACCAAGTTCGCAGATGACTGCAAACTGGGCACCATAATCGACTCTACAGCCGACACAAGCATCCTCCAAAAGGACCTCACAGAAATAGACAATTGGTGCCAGAGCCATGGCCTCAAGCTAAACGCCAAAAAGTGTATAGTCATCCCCTTTGGCAAAAACAAAGTGCCCACAAATTACCACATAGGTGGTAATCCATTAAGTACAGTTTTGAGGAGTGTGAAATTTGCTTTAGAGAAGTTTTTCACTGTGGTGCCTTCTGTGTGGAGTTTGCATGTTCTCCCTGCGTTCGCGTGGGTTTCCTCCCACATTCTAAAGACATGCTTCTGGAGCATTTCTCCTTGGGCCTCCGCTGAAAACAGGATCTGTGAAACCTAGTCGGACTTTCCCGGTCAACAAATGTTAAATAAATAATAAAATAAAATAAGTAATTAGGGACCTGGGGACCCAAGTTGATAGCAATCTCTCATTTGACAACCACGTGGCCAAAGTGGTTAGAAAAACATTTTATATAGCCCACCTAATCATGAAGGGATTCACATCTAGATTAGGGGAGGTCATCGTGCCTCTTTACTCATCCCTCATCAGGCCCATAATAGAGTACAATGCCCCTTTTGGGATGTACCTTACCAAACACCTGCAGCAACTGGAAAGGCCCCAAAAGTACCTCACCAAGAGGATCAAAGGGCTCAAACAGATGCCATATGCTGCCCGGTTAAAGAAACTCCAGCTCTACTCAGTGGCATACCGCCTGCTCAGAGGCGACCTGTGCCTGACGTATAAAGCCATGTCCAACCCGGAATTAAGGGACATGCTGCACCTCAAAAAATCCAAATCCCATCGAGCTACACGCTCGAGAGACTTGAACCTCAGCACTGAAATAAATAGGACATGCTGGAGGGACAGATTCATAACCCAGAGGCTCCCATCACTCTGGAATAAACTCCCAGTCCAGGTTAGGCAGAGTCCCTCACTGACTCTCTTCAAGAGGAATCTTGATGAGTGGATGGGAGATCGTAGGTTTACCCCGGGTATCACTTCTGTGTCACTGTTAGAGGCACAGTATACTAACCTCGAAAAAGGGCATAGCAAAATTAATTTAAAATGGGTGGCGAAAGCCAAACATACTCTGGCTAGGCTTATAAATGCCCTAGGGCAGATAGCCTAGTATGAACCTATGAATCTATGAACCTATAAAGAGTAGTAGTTATGCCCTCCCCTCCACCATTTCTCTCTCTCTCTCTCCCATTTCCTTTTTTTTCCAATCTGCTTCATACTCTTCATTTATCAGCCTTATTATATTAGCTGTCATACATGTTTGCAATTTTTTTTAAGCCTGGGTCCCCAGTCATCCTTTCCCACACTATTCTTGGTCTTTCCCCATTTCAGATATATTCATTAAATTCCAGTAACCAAATGACACACTAAAAAACTGATTAAAAGATGATATGGCAGACAACAATTGGAAGACACAAAGCTGAGGCCGGTAATAGCGTAAAAAAAGATTTAATTTCCGCTTTCGTCACAACTTCATCAGAATACAAAAACTCAAAGCACTGAAGTGCTTAAATAGCAAGTTCAATTAAAAAACAATCAATCAATTAAATTATCAACGTGAGTTATATTATAATGTATAAAAATAAAATTATACTAAATATACAAGTAGATAGCCTTAAACATTAAAAAAAGCCCTTAAATCAATACCATCATATTTGTTAATCATTAATTTCCCATTTTTTAAAAAACATTTTAGATTTATACTCTCATTAAGGCCAGGAAAAACATCAGCCTTTAACTTAATCTGCCATAAGCATTCCCTTTGCTCAATATAGTTCTTAAAATCCCCAGCCCTGTTATCTGGTTTACATTTTTCTAAAACTGAAAATAAAAATTTATTAAATGTAGTACATGAAATAGAATGCTTATATAAAGCATTATTATGGTCCTTGGTTTTAATAGCATATAAATGCTCTTTAATACGTGTAGCTAAGGACCTAGATGTCATTCCTACATAAAATCCAGGGCAGGAAGAGCAAATACTAATATACACAACCCCAATGGTGTTGCAGTCAATAAAGTCAGAAACTTGAATAATTCTATCAAAAGTAGCTATATTGATGTATGGACCCTCGGCTATATATCTACAGACATGGCAATTATAACAGCGAAACATTCCCCTTCTTTTGTTCACCATTACTGAATTGGTGTGGTCATGTTTTTCTAATATATTTTTAAGTGTGTTCGTCTTACGGAACACAAATTTGGGGTCTTTCCCGACTATTTTAAAAATGTCTTTATTTCCTTGTATAACTTTCCAGTTGTTCCGAATAATATTTTGAATCTTATAATTATCTACATTCATATCAAAAGAGCAAATGATGTCATTATTAACATTACTTTTTTTACTGCGGGTGAAAACTGTATGAGTGTCATGCAGTATGGCCGGATAATGGGTTGCTCTTTTGTTATATATTTCCTCACCAGTATTTAATAATATGTCCACATTGTATCCTCTTTGTTGAAATAAATATGTGATGAAGTGAAATTCAGAAACCAATACATCATGTTAGCGGTTGCTAACAAGCGGACCATTGTACCTAACATAGTTGCAAGTGACAATCTTTTTAGCAACTATAATGCGGAATTTCCGCCACTTATACCAAGTTCGTCTTGTACTGACATTACTAAAGACCTACAAGAGGACAGACAAGCTGATAGTAACGGCATCAGGAGGGCTATAGTTGGGAATTCAGAGTGCCGTTCTATTTCCAGTTTGGTCAACAACTCTAACAACAGGACTGACATCAATGAACCTATTAATAGTCATAAGAATAAAAAGAAAGGGCAAGACACGGACAATACTAAAAGTACTATTTTGACAAGGAGCCGCACTTTTTTGGGCTCAAATTCGTCGGGGGACGAATGTTAAACAATGATGGAGTCAATGGTGATGTTTTTGGCATCATTAACCTATCTAAATATTGCTTTAGTAAGGTTGAATTAGCAGTACTAAGTTATGGGTTCAATTTTATTCCACATAAAAAGGCTAATTTTGGTAGAACTATAATTGACCTAAAAAAGTATACTAGAAAATTGAATTTGTCTTATCTGATGCACGACATTCCCCCATCTAATAAATGTCTACATAAACCCTCTTGTTATGTTCCTAGTCTGCATTATACATTAAAAATTTTTGAAGATTTGTGTATTAAAGATATTGAAACTTTATTCAAAATCAATTCTCATTTCCATGATAACTTGACAGTCCAAGAAAGGACAGCCTTAAGCAATTTAAAAAAACTTACAGCTACACTTAGATTCATGAAAAGCGATAAAGGGTCCAATCTAGTCATCATGGAACATGAACAATACAATGATGTTATGTTAAAAACATTAAATGACGTCAATGAATATGAGCCTATAGCCTATTATGATATATTAAAAAACTTTGAAGTGGTACATTCATATCTATATGATGCTTTGATGACCAATGAAATTAATTTGAAATTATATAATTTTTGTTTAATTGATAAACCCAAAATTGGTGTTGTTTTTGGTGTCCCAAAAACTCATAAAAACGTATGTAATCCACCTTTACGTCTTATTGTTTCTTCCCCTCATTCTGTGACTGAAGGAATTTCTTTACTTGTTGATGCCCTTTTGGGACCTTTGATTTATGATAATGTATCTTTCATCCAAGATTCTTGGCATTTTTTGGAAAAACTTAACATTTTTTCCCATGATATTTCTATTCACAAATTTGATAATTCTAAACATGTCATGTTAACCGTAGATGTTATTTCTCTTTATTCGTGTATTCCTCATGATGAAGGTGTTGAAGCTGTTCGTAGCTATCTAACTACTAAGAAATTATTTAACAATTCCTTCATTAATGTTATATGTAGATTTATTGAAATTATTTTGGAGAATAATTTTTTTATGTTTGGCAAGGCCTATTACAGGCAAAAACGTGGTGTAGCCATGGGGTCATCAGCAGCACCTGCCTTTGCTAATCTTGTAATGGCATGGTGGGAATTGGAATTTATTTCTATTTTGAAGGAACATTTTAATATTCTTTTCTTCTGTAGATTTATTGATGATTTGTTTTTTATTATAGAAGGAAACACGGATACGGTTTCATTATTTCTTAACAAAATTAATTCTTTTAGTGAATATATTAAGTTTACATTAGGTGAAGTAGGCTTAGCAGTTAATTTTCTAGACACTCATATTTGGTGGGATAATGATGAACACACTTTTCACAGCAAAATCCATAGAAAAGAAACTTTTACCAACGGCTATTTACATAATAATAGTGGACATCCTTCACATATGAAGAAAAACATCCCAAGAGGACAGTTCATCCGAGCTTGTCGGATGACTACAAAACATGATGTATTGGTTTCTGAATTTCACTTCATCACATATTTATTTCAACAAAGAGGATATAATGTGGACATATTATTAAATACTGGTGAGGAAATATATAATAAAAGAGCAACCCATTATCCGGCCATACTGCATGACACTCATACAGTTTTCACCCGCAGTAAAAATAGTAATGTTAATAATGACATCATTTGCTCTTTTGATATGAATGTAGATAATTATAAGATTCAAAATATCATTCGGAACAACTGGAAAGTTATACAAGGAAATAAAGACATTTTTAAAATAGTCGGGAAAGACCCCAAATTTGTGTACCGTAAGACGAACACACTTAAAAATATATTAGAAAAACATGACCACACCAATTCAGTAATGGTGAACAAAAGAAGGGGAATGTTTCGCTGTTATAATTGCCATGTCTGTAGATATATAGCCGAGGGTCCATACATCAATATAGCTACTTTTGATAGAATTATTCAAGTTTCTGACTTTATTGACTGCAACACCATTGGGGTTGTGTATATTAGTATTTGCTCTTCCTGCCCTGGATTTTATGTAGGAATGACATCTAGGTCCTTAGCTACACGTATTAAAGAGCATTTATATGCTATTAAAACCAAGGACCATAATAATGCTTTATATAAGCATTCTATTTCATGTACTACATTTAATAAATTTTTATTTTCAGTTTTAGAAAAATGTAAACCAGATAACAGGGCTGGGGATTTTAAGAACTATATTGAGCAAAGGGAATGCTTATGGCAGATTAAGTTAAAGGCTGATGTTTTTCCTGGCCTTAATGAGAGTATAAATCTAAAATGTTTTTTAAAAATGGGAAATTAATGATTAACAAATATGATGGTATTGATTTAAGGGCTTTTTTTAATGTTTAAGGCTATCTACTTGTATATTTAGTATAATTTTATTTTTATACATTATAATATAACTCACGTTGATAATTTAATTGATTGATTGTTTTTTAATTGAACTTGCTATTTAAGCACTTCAGTGCTTTGAGTTTTTGTATTCTGATGAAGTTGTGACGAAAGCGGAAATTAAATCTTTTTTTACGCTATTACCGGCCTCAGCTTTGTGTCTTCCAATTGTTGTCTGCCATATCATCTTTTAATTATATTCATTAAATATTTGCTTCACATTTTTTCAATAAAGCTGCCTCCAGTAGCATCTAACATGTTTGCCCTGAATATACAAATTTTGTTATTATAGGCATCTAAAGTATGTGAATTCTCTGATCTATATTTGTATTTATAATCTTTCGCTTTTGTTATAGATCTTATCATACGTGTTCCTTACCATCTTCCCCACCTGATCATTAATCCACATTCTTAAGTATTTTGTTCTACCACCTTCCCTCCACACCTTCCTCAGTGCTCCATATCACTTCCTGGTTTTAAAATAATTGCTTTTGTTTTTCCCCTCTGTTAACCTTGTGACCCAAGGCTCCTCAAATTCTTGCAGTATCCCTCACAGTCTCTTTATCCTCTTTGTGCTTAATCATTGTAATTAAAATATCATTTGCATACAGTACTGTTTTCTTCTGTTTTCCTTCCCACTTATATCCCCAAATACTGGACTTTCTTATTGTCTCTGCTAGTGGTTCTTTAAACAGGGCAAACAAAAAGAGAGATAGCTGACATCCTTGTTGTGTCCTTCATCTATCTATCATTATTTGCTCAGACAATCTTGCTCTTATTTTAATGCTTGATGTGGCCCCTCTATATATCTTGCTAAGAATCTCAATCCATCTCTTGAGAAAATCCCACTTCTCTGCCACGCTATACATATTAACTCCACCCCAGTCTATCAAAAACAATCTCCGCATCCAACAAGATCAAAGCAAATTCCTCCTCTTTAGCTTGAGCATTCTGAATTAATGACGGCATGTTTGTTATATTGTTTGCTATCATCTACACTCCCACAGAACCTGTTTGGTATCCTTTATTTTCATTTTCAAAATTTCTGTTCCCCTATCTGCTTGTATTTGTATATTAACATATAACTATGATTTAACATTGATATTGGCCTGTAGGAGGACGGAAGCTGCATATTCCTCATCTCTTTATATATTACTGCCTCTTTTTCTGCTTCATTTAACTTATCCATCTCCTGGAATTGCTATTCATCCCCATCACCCCTTCCTTACTCATAGTCTATTCCTTCTTTTCTATACAAATCTTGACAGTATTCCCTAAATCCTTCCAAAATCATATTTAGTGTTTCCTCTTCTATCTCCTGCCCTTCCTTTATTTAAAAAAAAAAAAAAACATTTCAACCTACAGCTGATATAATCTTGGGGCTAATGCTTTAGCTGCTTTTGGGTTAGAACTAAAATGTAATATCTTTATTACAATCCTCTTCTCACATATCCTTTCATCTTAACATTTTTACATTCTTTTTTAATTTCTCTCTGTCTCTAACATTTCCTTCCGCATCTGCCTTCCTTTCCTTCTTTCTTGGTGTATGGACCCTAGTTCCGTCAATAATGTTCTTTAACTTTTTACCTCCCTCTGTCCCTCTACCAATATCTTTCCTCATATGTATTTGTATCTCATCACATTTCTTTATGCTCAGGTTTTTTCTCTTAATTCTTTCCCTATTATCTCCACTATGCACTCTTTATTGTTCTGGCTCTCAGAGTGTGCAGGTAACCTACAATGCTTCTCTAAATTCTTCTCTTCTGTTCTTTGTAACTTTATACCTATTACTGTAGGATGTGAAGGTTTCAATAACCAAGTTATTTATCATATATGCTATGCATGTTCCCACATTATTGTATCCTCTGTCCAACCTACCCCATGAATTGTGCCAGTGGGAGTAAAAAGGATATCCATCTCCTCTGTTACTCTCCTTCCCTTGCATCCATGACGTCTCCCTGCCCCACAGAATTCAAATATTCCTTCTTTAGTTATTCTTTTACTTCTCAGTCCCTCATCTGCCTAGTCCCTATTTAGTCTAATGTTCCAGTCCCAAACATAGATGCTATATCTGGTGGAATATAGACTGCTAATATTGTTATCCTCATTCCATCTATCTTCTTTTTAAGGCCTGCCATTCTACTGTTTCTATCTTTAAGTTTCCCCTTTATCACCAATGGCTGTCTTCCTTTTCAATACTACTTCTCCTTTCTCTTCTCAGTCTCTGAAGCTGAACTTGCCACTAAGTTATAACCTTTCCCCCCTCAATCTATTATGTTCTTCACAGTTTAAATACATGTCCTGGAGGGCTATTAGATTTGCCTTTATTTTCCAACTTTAGAGTTAAATCACCTGTTTGCTGTGTGGCTTGCACTCCAATCCCTTCTGTCTTAACCATGACAGCTCAGCAATTTGCTAGGGCCTCTGTTCAATCTGCCATCTCCCTTTTTCTTGTTTGCTTCCTTAATTCTTGCCTTCTAGTGTCCTCCTTATTCTTGAAACTTCCCCTACCTCCTGATTTCAAGTATCTAGACAATCTTTTTCGTATTTCTCATACCTTACTCATTCTATCCCAACTTCGGCCTGATTGCCTTGGGTCTCCTTTCTCACATTTCTTTCAATTAATTTTCTACCTGCCTGTCATTTAAGGTATATTAGTGTTTATTTCATTGTATATAGACTTATGCTTGATCAGAATTACCAAATTTTCCAGAAAAGCTAATCCTTCATCTTAACTTCTCCTCCCTTCGGTTATTTTTCTTCCTCATCCCCACTACTATTTTACCTCTTGTGCAAGCTACTGATCATCAGTGCTCATTAAATGTCCTCTTCTGCTGACATAATCCCAACTTGTCTGACTGCTAAATATTCCTCTACGTCGCCTGGGTATAACCTTTCTTCCATATTAAACTGTGATTTATCACCTCCCAGAGGAGTTTCACATTCAGTTTAAAACATCCACTTACCAGTTTCATTCTATCTGCGAATACCCTGCAAAAGCTTTTATCCTGCTTGTCTGTGTCCACAGATATGTTTTCCCCTCTTACATTCCATCTCATCAGGTTGCAACCCTAAAATATTTCCTTCCTTCTCTATTTCACTGTAACTCATCAAATGTTCATTTTTCTTCCCTCCTCCTTAACGGGTAATTATCTGGTGTATGCCCCTTTCACTTTGTTAACATGCATCCATGCAGCAATTATTAATCTTTTCACATATTTGACCTAATTCATCCAAAGCCTCCCCTTAGCTATCTGATCAGCTCATATGCTCATAACATCACCTCATACACATGGGTACCCTCTAAGCAGAATAGTCATTTATCGTCCTATTATTTTCACATACTTCTTGCTGCTGACCATTGTACCCCTGTATATCATTTCATTCCCTCCCCAAACATCACTGAATTATCTTGGGGCAAGACAGTAACAGTACCCATTCCATCTAAAGGCCAGTGTCCATCTCCATTTTTCTATATTGATGAATTTACTCCCCCTTCACCCCCTCCAGGCAATCTCTTACTTTCAGAATTTATTTTCTAATAATACTATTAACCAACTAATTGCCCACTTCATATATGGCTTTGCTGTGCTTCCACATGAACTCGACTTCTCCCTATTCCAGCTTCACCCCTGCTTTATTCAGTATATTCTTTGGCAGCAATAGGAGAAAAAATAAAGAAAAGTGACATTATAAAATATCTGCTGCATATTTCCATATCCCACATTTCATAAATCAAAGACAAGAACAGTATCTTATCAGCAGCTTACCCTTTTTTAGTTGACAGTGAACAATGATGGCCTCTGGGTTAATAATATTGGTCCCAACCCAATTTTAATTTTGCTCCCATTGATTCATACATTATTAAGAATACTACTTCAACAAATACCCTGGTATTGTCCACCTGTCACAGTCTAGTGCCTCTTGTCCACATCAAATTGTCCTCTTCTCTGACAGTATACTACAAGTACTCAGTCTCTGACCATGTTGCCTTGCATTCTGAACCTTCTCTTTTCAACACATTGTAATTCTCAGGTGATATTGTCCTCCCTTTACTCTCCTCCACTCTTCTGTTGTTTGCCTCTATTATAATATTCACTCTTCCTGAGTTTTTGCTGTTGCTGAATTAGGGGAAAGAATCTGACCTTCCTTGTATGTGTTGTTTTCCCCGATATTTTCTCTCCTACATTTGGCTCTTAATTCTACTACTGTGTTTCTTAACCTAGCCACTGAGGAATGCACAAGCCAGTGCATTTCTTTGTGTCGGTCCCAGGCTTGGATAAATGGGGAGGGTTGCATCAGGAAGGGCATCCGGCGTAAAATTTTGCCAAATCATACATGCAGACAACAGTACAATATACATACCGGATCGGTTGAGGCCCGGGTTAACAACGACCGGCACCAGTACTGTTGGCCAACAGGGTGCTGGCGGAAATTGGGCTACTGGGAGGAGGAGAAGAGGGGGAGGGGACATGCAGGTGGTTGGTGAGACAGAGCAAGATGCAGAGGACAGGAAGAAATCAAAACAGATGATCCGCTGTGGCGACCCCTAACGGGTACAGCCGAAAGAAGAAGACTACTGTGTTTCCTAAGCTTAAGTTCACCGGCTTTTTTTTTTTTTTTTTTTCAAAGTCCAACCGTTCTGTGGTCCGAGATGTTCCTTTGTCAAAGATTGTTATGGTAACTGGGTATAACACTCTCCAGCTAAGCCCTTTTTCCTTATATACCTTAATTACTTGAAACATCGCATTTCTCTTCATCCTAGTCTCATATGAATAGTTGTGTTCTGTATGTACGTCTGCATCTCCCATCCTCAGTCTATTTCCCACTTACCATATCGGTTTCAAAATTCTCTTACTTAGCTCATATGTCTGAGCCTGACGATCATTGGCCTTGGTTGTTTATGGGTCTCCTATGTTGGGTGCCATGTGGTATAATGTGCCTTCTCAAACATTATGTCGTCTCCCAGTAGTATCTCTGTTCATTTTGCCAGCAGGCCTGATATCGATTTCCCACAATAGACTCCCTCAATTTTCCAGGAGCCCAACTATTTTTATTTTTTCTTCCTGGCAGAGTCTTCAATGTCTACTGCCTTAACCTTAAGGCAGTCCAACTTGGCCTCTGCTTATTCCACCTGAGCCTTCAATTCTTTATTCTTAGCTAGTAGATCCTGTATAATCACTGTATGTTCCATTAATCACAACACTTACTTTTTTATCTTGTGCAGTTAGTTGGCCAGTAAAGTTTTCTTTATATATTTTATTTCTTTCCAAATCACCTCTAGGGTAACGCGCTCCTCCTGTGTATTGCACAAGTCTTCCATTGGAGTTTTTCCCTCTGACTTTGCTTTCCTGTGGTTTTTTTTTTTGGAAGTTTTCCCTCTCATCAACCATCCAAACTACTTTATTTTCCACTCAATCCCTTTGCAAAAGATCATTTTTTCCATCTTTTGTACACCTTCACAGCAGGGCTCCACAGAATCATTGTGAACTTTTTTGAGGAGGACTAGGCCAGTGAGGCCAGGGGTGAATTTGTGAATAGTCATCTGACTATTCAGTTCCCCTTTGAAGGAAGCCAATATATCACACTGATTGAAATACAGCAGGAGTATATTCCAGAAGTGGAGGGATGCTGCATAATGAACCTATCTGTACACCATGTTTTACTTCTCTGCTAATGAAGATTTAGATTCATAGCTCTGGTATTTGTGGAACTATTTGATTTGTGGAAATACAAATGATCCAGGACAGTGGGGTCCTTAATGGCACTGAAGGCAAGGTATGCAACTCCCTTCAGGAGTCTATAAAATACTGAGTAAAGGGACAGTGTTTCCAGTCTTTCTTGGTAGCATAGAGTTTTTAAGCCAGTGGTCTTCTTAGTTAGGAACCTCTCGGGTCTTTGATATGTCTTACAAGGTACATCCCAGAGAGGTTGTTATATTCAGTAATTGGCCTAATCAATGATGAATATAAGGGGACAACGACCTCTTTAGATTTTGATGATATTCCTTTGGCAATTAACTCTGCTAAGTAGAAGGACTTTCTGACTATCGATGTTACATGATAATAAAGTTCGAAGGTGTCTAACAACATTCCCATTTTGGAAGGGGGTATTGTTTATTTTGTGTGTTGCAAGGGGGGTTTCCTAAATCTGACAATATTGTACTTTTTAGCATTTAATTTGACACCCAATGTAGTACACCAGGTATTTATGAATGTAAATTCTTGCTGAAGGGCTTGGGCATCACAAAGGGATTCGACAAGGACTCCTAATTTAGTCATCTGCAAACTTGGTTAGCCGAGGTCTTTGTTAATACTCTGGAAATCAGAAAAGTAAATAAAAAGGTCTCAGTGCTAAGCCCTACAGGATACTACTGGTTACCTTCATATTCCCTGGTGAAGCACCTGCTTACCCGCACCATGTAGATTTTGACTTTTAGCCACAGAGAAATGTATTTGTAATCTATTGCACTTAAACTCAGGTTGTCTGTGTTGCAGTCAGGGTTTTATCCCGCTACACTGCAGAGACAGGCCACTTTGTACTTAAATATATTTGACTGTAATAAAAGTATGGCAGCATTATAATAAAGATGATTAAATTAAAAACTCAGAGAATGGCAGCCTACTATTCATAGGTCCATAGGCATGGGTAGTCAAACATTTACAGGTTGCCTGTATCCATTAGAGACATAGTTGACAGGTCAGGGGTGAATTTCTGATTTCCCATCCACTGGTTCAGATTATGCTTGAATACGGTCATGGAAGAACTTTAATCCACTTGGATGGGAAGCCTGTTCCAGGAAAGGGGTATTCTCTGAGACACATACCTGTCCCTCCAATATGTCCTATTTAGGTTGCAAGCAAGGTTTAACTCCCTGGATTGCTTAGCTCTGATGCTGTTTGTTTTACAGGTATGCAAGAGGTCCATCAGAGCAGGATCCTGAGGTGTCTTGTATGCTAAACATAGATCATGTGTTTTACAGGTATGCAAGAGGTCCATCAGAGCAGGATCCTGAGGTGTCTTGTATGCTAAACATAGATCATGTCTTAAAAGTCTGTATAAAGCAGAGTATAGGGATAGGGCTCTAGGGCAATCTGCATATAATATGTTATTACACTGTACTCTTTGTGTGAGGAACCTCTGTGGACATTCTAGTTGTTGCATCATCAGGTACATATTGAAGGAGGCATTGTACTCATTGATGGGTCTGATGAGAGCAGAGTACAGTGGAAAGATGACTTCCTTGGACTTAGATAACATACCCTTGCTTGTAAGTTGAGAAACACGGAATGATTTCCTTACTACCCTAGACAAATGTAGGTTGAAAGCCAGGTTACTGTCTACATGTCCCCAAATACCGGACTACTGGGTCTACCCTACTCTTAGGGGATGTATCATCAATGAGGTAGTTAACTGGGCTAGCTGACTTCCCAAAGGGTACTATTATGCATTTCTTGGAAATTAGTTCTAAACTGTGTCTATGGCACCAGTTACTTGTCTATATTAACCCTTCCTGAAGGATATTAGTGTCTTGGGGGGATTCTGCAACTGCTCCTAGTTTGCAATAATTTGCTAGTGTGGCTAGCCAGATGCCCTTGATGTTGGCATTGACTTCGTAGAAACAGATACCAAAAGGAGTGAACCCAGCATCAAGCCCTGAGGGACTCCACTACAGACTGGCTTCTTTGTAGAGGTATACTCCCCTATCCTAACTTCCTGAGTCCTATATGAGAATCAGCTGACTATCCAACATGTAACATAGGGGTTTATGCCCAGTTCCGTGAGTTTGTTTACAATGCCCAAGTGAGGTATTGTATCAAATGCCTTGGCCAGGTCAAGGTTGGCAGTATGCACTGCTTTGCCCTCATCTGTTGCCTTGGTGACCTTCATGAAGAAGTCTACCAAACTGAGTAGGCATGATATTCCCTCAAGAAAACCAGACTGGGTCAGATCCAGTATCTGTAGGTTTCCAATGTCATTATTAATCATTTCCATGAAAATTAATTCCATAACTTTGCTTATGAGACTAGCAGACTAATGGGTCTGTAGTTTCCAGGGTCCATAAGAGGCTGACCCCTTATGCAGAGGGATGACTGTAGCATTTCTCCATTCACGTTGCATGAAGCCTGACTGGAGTTATGGTTAAACAGTGACTCCAGTGGTCCTGATAGGTCATTTCATGCTATTTAGGAGGCACCTGGTATAATATTAGGGTCCACTAATATGGTGTTCTTGGTCTTGGAATGTGTTTGGGACCTGTTCCGTACTGATGGTTGTGTGTGGGGGTATGTGACAGTATTTCTTGAGGGGGGCTAAAATTGGAGCTGTAGTTATTCTATATCATCAGGCTCCATGTTGGTGGCTCCATACATAATTAGCTCTGCACATTGTTGTGCATAGCTTTTAAGGTTATGGGCATAGATAAAGACAGCCTTGTGGTTGTCCTTGGCCTGGGACAGTATTTTTACCTCAAAATGGGCTTTGGTAAACTTGATTTTGTTTTAGATTGATGAGAGTTTTTATCTTGCTGGGTGCTGTATTTCCTGATTTCTGCCAAGACTGTTTTCCTTATGTTGTACAGCCTATTGATGTTTAGATTCAACCAGGGTGGCTTGTTTTGTGAGTTTGTTCTGAGCTTATTTCTCGAAGGCACAGCTATCTCTATGCATTTATTAATATGATTGCATAGAGTATCTGTGAATGATTCCCTATAGGCAACTGTGTTCTCAGGGTTTTGGAGGGCTTGAAATTTTGTCAGTTTGTCACTTAAGAATACGAAGTTTGCCTTAGGCAAAGTCCTATACCATATGCTTGCTAGTTCTAGGTTCCCCTCTATAACCCAGAAAACTCGTAACTCATACTTGAATCTATGAATTAAACTTAACAAATACACTAACCATTCAACCAAATACCATATTCACAGGCAATTGTAACTACCCCACTATAAATTCGGAATCATACAACACCATATCTACAGGCCTAGAGATTAGTGACTTTGTAAACACTAACACCCTGGGCCAGATCGTCCACATGCCCTTGCTATGGGGAGCTAACATACTGGACCTGCTGCTCATCAACACGGTAGAACGCTGCCTCCATACCCTGCAATGTACTTTCTGGTAAGACTGGACCATAAAGCTGTCTCCTTTGAAATACAAATAAAACCTATGACCCAAGCTAACCTTGTAGCATTTAGGAACTATTCTATGGTAATTTGGACGTGAAGTTGCTCAAGTTAATCATCCTGTTTCACCAGCCCCGAGATGACCTTGTAATTGATGTAGATTGAGAAACCTCCATCTTTAGTCCCTACCCGTGCAGTAGTTGGCCTGTGTGAAATGCATTGTAGCCTTGCACTGCCACAGTGCTGTCTGCGGCTTTAAACCATGTCTCCATATCTGCACAGATACCTGCATTCTCCAGGGTGAAGAGAACTTGGACAGAGTGGAGTTTCTTGTTTAGTCACCTGGTATTGGACTATAGATTCCCATGGGTTGTTTTGCTGTGTTAGGTTTGTCTGTTTGGCATTGCCTAAAAATGGCACTGGGGAAGGACAATGTTTTAGCCAATATTCAAAAGCACAAAGGGGACAGGTGCAGACCATCCTCAGCAAAGGAACCTGGTCTGCTGACCATATTCTCCATTGCTGATGAATACTGCACCCCCCCTGGAATTACACTAGAAGCAAAGACGATCATTAAAGTCAAATCATCATCTGTTCATGGTGGGGCATCAACCTTGGTGAAGGTAGAATGCTGCTCAGTGCTAGGCTCATACCAGCCTGGAACACAGTCTAAGAACTCCTTAATGTCTTGTTTCATATAATCCAAGGAATCACCTTTTAGGTCAGTTACACCCACATGAACTATGACAGAGTGATACTGGTATGTGTGGTCCAATGATCTGAATTCTTACACACTTAAAGTTAACAGAACACGTTTTGCATCATTATGCATTTTCTACAGATTTTGATCCACTTATCGTGTAGGACATTTGTTGAAGTTCTGCTCCTACTTCTTCCCACACTCTTGCTTAATCCTCCAGCCCTGTTCTTCCATTCTTCAAAAAGTCTTGAAATACAAATAGTAGCCCTGACCAGTCAGTAATAATGGAGAACACTGGAGTGGAATAGTGTTTTTGCATGCTGGTTGAAGTATTAGGGCAGAAATGTGGTTGTAGGCATATCCATTGCTGTTGTAACATTTTAAATTCTGATCGTAGACCCACTCTTTCATATGGCTGGACAGTACATGGGTACTTGTTATTGTCAAAAAAAAAAAATACTTTTGTATATCAACCTATAGCCAGCAGCAGTGTGCTTCCACGTGGAAGTTGCCCTGCTTTATTTTAAGAGTCTTGTAATTGTAACTGAACGATCAGTTAGGAAGCATGTGAGGTCAGTTTCATTTAAGGGAACAGAAAAATATACTGCAAGAGAGCTCCTCTTTCAGGTAGTTAGATAAGTGGACATTGGTCCTCTTTCAAAATTTACTGAAAGCGCTTTGGTGTTGAGAGTTCACATCCAAATGGTACAGTACACCTCCAAGTCATGTTTAATGTAGGACTTGCATTAAAAACAAGCAAGCAAGAGGTCAATGCAATAGGTTAGATGGCGTATGTGCTTACACTTGAAAACGCCATTTATGAGGTTTCCACTGCTTGCAATGCTGTCAATTCCCTTCTGTGAGGAAATTCTGCCAATTAGTACAACTCAGTAATCTTTACAGCACTAATGGAGTTCGTATTCTTAGACATGAGTTACACTCTGTCCAGTGTTCTTAATTGTCATTGACAAGTCAATAGAGTACAACATTCCTGTGGAAATTATGAAGTAAGACCTTTTATAAAGTAGACCATACAGTGAAATTGGAAATCAGATTTGATTCAGCCTGAGCAGATCTTGTCCAAACTTCTTACACTAGTAGTGAATCAAAATCTGCAAAAGTAACCATAACTCAAAATATTTTAAATTAAGTATTTTAGGCAGGCAATATCACTTCTGCTAACTATGAATGATCTCAAAAATCTGCTTTTGTGATGTACTGATCATATATTTCAACTGCTATAATTTATGCTTTTTGCCCTTAGGATTATATTCGATTCCCCCCAATAATTATTTTTTCCATAAAGTCAGACTTGGATAAAATTACTGCATTATTAAATTTTATTTATTAATTAATGTATTTATATGACATTTGTTGACCGGGTTGGTCTAGTTGAGCAAGTGCCCATTTTCAGCAGAGACCGGAGCAGAAAAACTCCAGATAAAACAATAAAATAAATAAGTAGTATAACAGACTATAAGTAAGTTGAGAAAGCTAAAATACACGATGTTACTATACAAAGTATTGTGATACTAAATAGGTTAACAATTACTGGGTTGAAAAACTCCAGATAAAACAATAAAATAAATAAGTAGTATAACAGAATATAGTAAGTTGAGAAAGCTAAAATACATAACGTTACTATACAAAGTATTGGGATTCTAAATATGTTAGCAATTACTAGGTTTATACATGGTCACATACTACAAATACAAGTTTAAAGTGGATTTTCATTTTGAAGCTAAGTAACAGCGAGGAGGTATGAAGAAATTCTGATGTTTGGTGAATTACTGAAGAACCACTTTTCTGAAGAAGAAAGTGCTCCTCCTTCATATTACCCGATGTTCATTTTAATAGCCAGTGATACAATTGTTAATTCTGTGAGGAGTAGACACACGGGAGGTAGAACACTATGAAATGATAGCTACAACATCTAGGCTGGTCTGAGGGGCCAAATACCCCCCCCCCCGAGAGACACACCTCTTCTTTTGTCTATAATCAGGGTCAAAGGCTTTATATTTCTTTACGGACACTCTTCACTTATAAAATTGATAAACGTAAAGGATTTTGTAGAACTACGCTGATCATAGCTCTCAACCTTCCATCTCCAAAATGAGGAACACTAGCCCTCATAATGTGGAACACATACTAACGACTTCCTAACAACTTCCAACTAGGAAGCCCATAGGATGGTTAAAATATACTTGCTTTACTTATAAAGGAGATCTTTTAATGAATTAATATGGTTCATTTCTATTTACAATGGATTTCACTTAAAAAAAATTCCTAACACTGAACGTGTGACAGAGTCTTTCAATGTGGAACTTTGAGGAACATGAACTTTTTAAGACCCCAAATGAGGTACGTTCTTCGTAATGAGGCTTGAGAGGTATGAAAAACGATATTATGTTTGAATTCCCAGTGTTTGGCATTGCTACTGACTTAACTCCACGTTGTTCTGCCAAAGAGTAGATATATCTACTACCAAGTGTACCTTTTTATGAGGAACATTCAGTTTTGTGGAAGGTTGAGAGCAAGGTACACGGAACAAACCAACATTTCCAAGTAATTACAAGACGTTTGCGTTACTCAAGGAAACACTACCCTCTACCTTCTTAATTTTAACCAAACGCCAAATGTGTTCACCTCCGTGCCAGCCAGTTAATCTTTCCCGCAGCAATATATCTTCCGGTCTGATAGTGGCTAGTTCCTAAGAGTGCAAAGAAAAAAAGCCCCAAAACGCACACAATGCAAAAAAAATGTAGCCCAAAAACTCGCAACCCGCCCAAGCCTGATTTTTCCCACCCATTTATTTTTTCAAAAGTAGCCCAATTGGCCATGAAACACGTTCAACTACCAAACGGCATCCCATCTGGTGTTATAATAATTTGTATATATATCAAACCTCGCGTGGAGACCGTTAACTAACAGACTGAACACAGATGTACCACGTGGTGGAAAGAGTTGAATTGGACACCATGTCTAGTTATCGTCAAGGCGTTTTAGTAGGTTTTAGTGATTCAGAACTGCCAATTAGCCAGGTGAGGAGAAAAGAGGATTGATATTTAAATCCTGATATATAAGATGGGTTATATTAATATTCAGCAGGCTTATTGCGTGCTGTTTTCTCTCCTGGAAGGAGAGGTTGATAGCACTGGTTTTGGGCGGCATTGCCTAAATAAATATACCATTAGGTGCATGTAGGTAATTATGTGTACGTAGCTTAATCATGCACAGTGGCCATTGGCTTATTTCCAGTTGTAGAGGAAAAGGGCAGGGATGTAAAGGGTCATTCCTTTCGTGTTTGGGAGAGCGGTAGAATGGTAAAAAAGAAATGAAAAACGGGAAGGACTGGTGCAGTAATTACAATTAAAGGGGAAATGCTGTTCTAACGCATTGTAATCTTAATTTGTATTCATATATTACCAATTGTTGCCATTCTTAACGGAGGTGTGTGTTTTTTTTTTTTTTTTTTTTTGTGCAGCCCCCTCCACCTTGTAATCAAGACAACTTGTTTTCATTTTATTACGAAAACAAAATTGTTGCAATATTGCATTTATTTTCGTTGTTTTATATGAAGTTAAAGTGTTTCTTGCTGGGAGCGCAGATAGCTTTTTTTATTTCCTTTGTAATCACAGATCATCCCCCCTTCCATTTTTCATTATGTTTCCCAAGTGTCTTGCCTCTTGGTGAGGAACGTTTATCATTTTGAGTGTTAAAAAAATACACGTGTGTTTTTACATATCCAAGCAAATTGTTGACAGAGCTGTGTTATGAGCATTCTTTAGTTGTAGATTTATTCCGTAGCAAGAATGAGAATGGTCATAGAGCATTAGTTTCTACAATTTTTATAGAGAATCTGGAAAATAATTTTCCTCTTGGACATACCAGCTCAGTTGCCTTTCAGGACACAGTAGCCCAGATGGGATTGTCCTTTGAAGAGCGTGATATGTGGGAACCAAAACAGCTACCTACTTGAGAGATTACATTAAATTGCAGCTTATTTAATTATATGTTTTTAATTTGAGTGAGACACATCTAAAACAAGTGTTAAATGAATCATACTACTGTTGAATTGCTCAAGCAGCCATTAGTAACTTTTCTTGTGTATATGGCTTTTCTATTAATATATGAAGATTTTTGATGCCTTCACTAAAATGGTTCACTGTGTAGCATGCTTAGTAATTTTTAAGATTTAGGCCCATGTGTTTTTTTTTTTTTTTTTTTTAAATATGAGAGAGCATTGCATTTATTCCATTTAAGACAAGTGTTCAGGCAGGTATTTATGAACTGGGTATCATGACTGGCGTGATGAGTAAAGAGTTGGTTACATCCCTGGATCTGGATGCAGTACCTTCAAATATAAGCAATGCAGTGTAAAAGGACTTCCTTAAAAAGTGGATACATGGTGATTGAAGGACATATCATTTTCGACATAGGTTCACATTTCCGTAACTATAGAATCAATTTCAAAGGTGTGTTGTCAATGTGATAGTTATAAGGGGAGTCATGCTTACTGAAGGATACAGTTGTACACGTCTTGGCATTTTGTTCTGGTCCACGATTTTGACATCATCTGTTTGTTTGCAGGCCTTCTTAGAAGATCTTAGTGAACTTCTGAGGAGTTTGATGGCACCAAGTTTGTGTTCTTTGGTGATGTTATGATGATACCTAGTTTCCGTTATCTGCAAACATAGTTAGCTAGAAGCCCTTAACATTAGCTTTGACCCCCTGAGAAGTAAATGCCAAAGAGGTGTGGCCCAAGGACCGAACCCTGGGCTAAACCGATGAAGACAGATCTTTTTGAGGAGATGAGAGCTGCTCTTCCTGGTTTCTGTTTGTGGGATGATTTGATATTCAGTGACTTGCATATGTATTTATGTTTGACTTGGAGAGTTTTACAAAACTAGAGTGTGGGATGGTGTTGAATGTCTTTCCAAAGTCTAGATGTTCGGTGTCCACCATTTTGCCTTTGTCCACTGCTTCAGTAACTTTTAAAGAAGTCACTCAGGTTAACTATGCAGGACCTGCCTCTGACAAATCTGAAATGGGTTTGGTCAGAAGTCTGTAGGTTATCTATATCCTTATTTCTGAAAATCACCATGATATTCCCCTGTATAACTTTCACGTTTTAAGTACATGGTGCCCTACATTACCTTTTATTTATTGATTGATTGATTGACATTTGTTTCGGAAAGTCCACTGGGGCAGGCTAGCCCATTTTCAGTGAACCAGGGAGAAAAGGTCTAGGGAACATACATAGAATACAAAACAAAATTACATTTTTTTGTTATGCAGAAGCATCTTAAAAATAGTATATAAAATTACAGAAGATAGATACTTATTGGAAAACATAAAATAAAAATTACACATTGTATCACTCAATAGTACATCAAACAAAGCATAATACAGTGGTGTTTGGCAAGAGAGAATAACAAACTGTTATACTCAAAAGTAAAGGAGTGTATCAGTTGAATCTTTATTTGATAAAGTAGTGTGAAGGTGTAAGGGTATGGGTTTATGGATGGCTTAAGGGTAAGGAAATGAGAAATAGGGGAGTCAGAGAAGGAGGTGTGTGGTGTATAGTAAAAGTTAGTGGTCAGTCACACAATACTGTAGAAGGAAGTTTGGTAAGGTAGAGGGAGAGTGGGAAATAATGAAAGAAAGGTGGGGAAAGAGGAAGAAGATGGTTTAGTAGAGTAGAGGGAGAGTGGAGACTAGTGAGAGAGGGTGGGGGGAGGAGTTAAGATATGAAAAGAGGGGGTATTAGATGAAGCATTCATTTGGTAGATTAAAAATAAGAAAGGAAATTTGAGAGTAAACAAGTTGGATAGATTGAGTTAGATAATGGCTGCGCGGGGAAATGAGCAGTTACAAATCCACATGGAAGAGAAGTGACAGTGCACTTTTGAATTTGGAAGGTCTTGGCTGAAGGACATATAGATGCTGGAAGATTATTCCAAATTACAGAAATAGTCCAGTAATATAAGAATTGACCTGCAGGTAAATTGGGTTTATGTACTTGGAGAAGGTATTGGTGTTCAGAACTTAGGGGACGAACTTGAGTTTACAGGGTAAAGAGGGAGCTGACTGCTGGATAGTCCTGAGGTTTATAAGTTTAGGATTTAGAGAGAGGTGATTATTGTGAAGCCTTTTTGTCATTTACTTTTCTGAAGTAAAAGCCAGTACCAAAGGGCTCTGGATGACTAAGTTTGCTGATGACTTGGCCATCCTACAGAAAGGTTTGTACCAAATAAATAACTGGTACCAAAATCTTGGTCTGAAACTGAATGACAAATGCATTATTGTATCCTTTGGGAAGTCATCTCTCATAGGTTCATAAGTGTGTACTCGGGTAATGGCTCTGGAGCCTTTACAAGCCTAGCCCGTACGATTATCCTGGCATTGTGCCGCCCGTCTTAAGTTCCCAGTGCCTCTGTCAAGTAGAGCCACTGGAGTGATCCCCCAGGTGAATTTTCTATTTCCCATCCACTCATCAAGATTCCTCTTGAAGAGGGCCAGTGAGGTGCTCTGCTTGACATGTATGGTAAGTCTATTCCATAGCATGGACAGTCTCTGGGTTATGAACCTGAACCTGTCCCTCCAGCACGTTCTCTTAATTGTGATAATGAGGTTGAGGTCTCTGTAGCGTGTGGTGCTGAGGGATGATGTAGCATTTCTAACAGAACTGGGTCATACATGCCTTTGTAAGTCAAGTAGAGATTGCCTCCAAGTAGGCGGTATGAGACAGAGAATAGTTGGAGTTTTTTGTCTCTGCCAATATAGGACAAGTGTTTAAGGCCTATGATCCTCTTTGTGAGGTACTTTTGCGGCCTCTGCAGGTGTCTAGTGAGGTACATGCCAAATGGGGCATTGTACTCTATGATTGGCCTAATGAAAGGGAAGCGTAGAGGGAGACAGTGACCTCCTTTTTTCCTGGATGCAAAACCCTTAGCAATGAGATGTGCCATATAGGACTTTCAGACCACAGTGGCAATGTGGTGCTCAAAAGAGAGGTTGCTGTCAACCTGTGTTCCCAGATCTCTTATCACTTTCTGTGTTAAGTGGACTACCATCAATGTGGTAATTCATGGGAAGTGAGTTTTTCCCAAAGCGGATGACGACACATTTTTTGGCGTTCAGCTTAAGACTATGGTTTTGACATCAATCATTTGTCTCAGTGAGGCGTTTCTGTAGGATGTCAACATCACTTGGGGAGTTAATAATGGCTCCCAACTTGCAGTCGTCTGCGAACTTTGTCAGCCAGAGCCCCTTCGTGTTGGCCTGGACTTCTGAGAAGTAGATACCACACAGGAGAGGACCCAGGACCGATCCCTGTGGGACTCCACTCGTGACTTGTCAGTCTGTCTTGGATTCAGCTACATTCACACTGTGCATTCTATCTGTGAGTCAGTTTGCAACCCACCTAGTGATATAGGGGTTGATGCCGAGCTCAGTGAGTTTTTTTATGATTCCTGAGTGGGGAATGGTATCAAAGGCCTTGGCCAGATCAAGGTAGGCTGTATGAACCACCTTGCCTTCATCCATGCTCTGGTGACTAACTCAAAGAAGTCGACCAAGTTGAACAGGCAATGATCTACCTTCACAAAACCAAACTGTGTGGGATCCAGAGTTTGGCGATTCCCTATATCCTTGTTTATTGGGTCCATGATGATGCCTTTCATAGCTTTACATATCAGCCTCAACAAAAAGTTGAAGTCTGTTAAGGGAGTTTTTCCAGTCTTGGGACTTCACCTTATTCAGCATCAGTTTCCTCCTTCTGTTGTAGAGTTTGTTTATGGCAGGGGACCACCAGATTGGCTTCCTTTTTTTTTTTTTTTTTTTTATGAAAACGTCTTGGTTCTGTGGGTATGGCAAGATCCATGCATTTGTGTACGTGTTCGTACAGTGCATTGGTGTATAATTCGGCGGTCATGCAACTATTCATCATTTGCATGGATGCCGTGAAGTTAGCCACCTCTGTTTTTAGGAGCCCAAAGTTAGCTTTAGAGAAGTTTTTCATGGTGGTTACCTATGTGGGGGTGGGAGGATATGGTTTTCCAAGGTGGTTAGTTTGTGATCGGTTCTAACCAGGAAGCTGTTGACTATTGGTGTAGAGCAACTGTCCCCCTTGTTAGTAATGACCAGGTCAAGGATGTTGCGGCCTCCAGTTGGGGTAAGAACGAGCTGGTCCAGGGCATTGGAATTAATGAATTCCAGGAAACGTTGAGCAAGTGTATTGGTACATGAGTAGTTTTCCCAGTTAATGGAGGGGTAGTTGAAGTCGCCCAGTATGAGAGTGTTAGGTTGGACCCTAATATTCTCCAGGGTGCTTAGGAATGTAGAGTGGGAGTCTTGGGACATGGTTGGGGACCTATAACAGGCTACGACCTAAATCGCTGTCTTACCCAATGTTAGGTGCACCTGAAGTCTCTCTGATGTGTTATGTTGGGCTACCAGTCTGGAGGTGTGTGTGCATCCTTTATGAATATGGAAACACCACCGCCTTTGAAGCTTCAGTCCAAGTTCCCGGGGAACTACCACATTGACAGTACATCTCTTAGAGTTGACCCAGTTGTTCAGGATTTGGAAACTTGTGTGAACAGTGACTTAACTTTTAGCCAACATGTGTCTATTGTTTTAAGAAAATTCTTCTGTATCGCACAACTTAGAAACAAAGGAATTGTGACTAGATCTAGGGATGCCATTGTACCCCTTTACTCAGCCCTCATTTAACCTGTCATTGAATATAATGCCCCCTTTGGCACATATCTGTCCAGACAGATGGAACAATTGGAATAGTTAAAGAGATACTTTACTAAAAGGATAAGAAGTCTAAGCAACATGTCCTGTATAGACAGCCTCAAAGCTCTGTTACTATATTATGAATCCTACAGACTGCTAAGAGATAACTGTGTCTGGTATACAAGGCATTCGCTAGCCTATTAACTGATAGATTTACTGTACATTGGTGAGTCAGCTGGCATCAGAAATACTCTGTCTAGGGATCCAAACCAGTTCTGCAACATCATTAGAAAGGTTTGAGGGCAGGTATATCTTGCAGAGGATACTGCTACTATGGGACATACTCCCCATTCCACATAAAACAAAGTTCATCCTTGTCCATTGAAGAAGCTCTGTATGTGCAGTCCACATGTGTGTAATCTATTGAATACCCAGATCATTCACCTAATATGTCTCTCCTAAAAAGTAATACATACAGTCCACGCCGTACTTCTCCAGTATTCTAATCAAGCACAAATTGTTTTTTTGGACTTTATCTTCCAACTCCACGATCTTCAACACAAAAATCAATTTTTTTTTTTTTAGTTCTTCCAGTTCTGTCTATTGGATCATACTGCAAGGCGACTCGTTTGCCTTCACAGGTATCTAATATTGTCAAAATATTTAATGTAGCCTGGTAATATTTCATATTTCCCACCTTGAGAAGATTCCCATCTCTGAAAATAAGTAAAGTACAGTTGTCATACTGTCACTGCTAGATATCTCAGATGTCTTCACTACTTTTGGTACCATTTGTATAAACTGACTCCCGCAAGCATTCTGGAGTTTTGTTCATCGTCAACCCCACTTTTTCCCATTTTCTACATGGGGTTGGGGTGCTGTCAACTGTCGCCATCTCTCTCTGTTCAGTGCCACTCTCCTACCTTCTTTGACACTCATGCCTGACTGTCAACAGGCCTTCTTTCGTATAGTCCATATACTTCTTTGCTGGATGCACTGGTTTCCTCTTGCCTCCTTCCTATCCAAAATCATTTTCACCAATTTGTTGTCGTCTTTTCTGCACATATGCCAACACCACTGTAATCTGTTCTCTTTGACCTTTTCTGCAATTGGCGATACTTTGGGTTCTGATCTTATGTCCTCATTTCTTCATCTGTCCCACAGTGTGCACTCTATCACCCATGTCAGGCACTTCATCTCCATCTCCATCACCATCACCTCTAGCTTCCTCAGCTGCTCTACCTTTACTACTCAGGTTTCAGTACTATCTAGCATGCTTCGGAGCACTGTTTTGTATATCTTGCTGTTCAACTTCTTTGGCATTCTTTTGTTATACATTTGACCTAACACTCTATGCAGTTGACTGCAGCCCCTCTGATTCTAGCTTTGCTCTCCCCATTTGTTTCCCTTTTCAAACACCCCTCTCAGATACTTGTAGCTGTTAATCTGTTGCACTTTCCCTTCTATCTCAATTCTCAGCTTCTGATTTCCCCCATTTACTGCTATTGCAGCTGTTATCTGTTTTGGTTTCATCCAATGTGCCTTCAGTTTTGCATTCCATTCTGTTATCCTTTACTGAAGTTCTTCCTCACAGTCTGCCTATAATGCCATATTGTCTACATTTATCATTTTGCTGATCTGTCCTCTCATCCCTGTTTGCTGATTTAGTCCAACAGTATGAACAGCAGTGGGCTCAGAGCAGAACCCTGATGCTCACACACTCCCACTGGAAACTCCTCTTTGAGACCGAACACTGTTCATACTTGAGTTGTTGGGTCTTTGTTCATAGCTTGCACTCATTTTACCAATGTTTCTAGGATTTCGAACCACCACAGGACTGCCAAAATCAGTTTTCTTGGGACATTGTCATATTCTTTATTCAAGTCTATGACTGCCCACTTGGACTCTTTCCTAATGTCTAGTTTCTCAAGTATTTGTCTCACTGCAAACATTGGGTCATTTATGCTGCATCCTGACCTGAATCCAAACTGCTCATCTCCCATCTTACTTTCTGCTACTGTGCATATTCATTTATCACTCACCCTGCATGCAATGTGACAGGAGTTTGATACCTCTGTAAAGCCCACAGTTGTGTGTGTCCCCTTTGATCTTGAAACTAGCACTAGTATGCTTATTCTCCAGTCATCTGGGATATGCTTTTTTCTCCATATTGCTGTGAGTGCCCTCAGGAGCTATTTCTCCCCTGTCTCACCCGACATCTTTGTCATACTGTGACCTCCTCTGAGCTTGTTTTCCCTGACTTTATTTTACTTAGTGCTGTTCTTACTACTTCTATGGAATGTTCTTCCTCTTCTCTCATCGTGTGCCCTGCCTGGTGCAGGACCGCTTCTGTGGGTTTTCTTCATTCATAAGTTGCCGAACATACTCCTGCTATCTGCCTTTGATGTCCTGTGGACTGGTGAGCAGGTTGTTGCTGGTATCCCTTATGACGGGTGTCTATCTGTCTTTTTTAACTTTCTATCCTTGTCGTGCAACCTGATATAGTTTCTGTGTGCTATCTACTGAGTTACTTTCCAGAAGCTGGTACAGTGTCTCTGACACCTTGTTCTTTGCTATTGCAGCTCCTTTCTAAGCCTGTTTGTTAGCCATCTGGTATTTTTCCCTAGTGTGCTCTGTCTTTTCTGTTTCCCAATTTTTCCTGCACTCTTCCTTTCTTTTGATGACTTCCTGGACATCTGCACTCCACCACCAACTTTTCTTATGTACCTTTTTTCCATACCAAGCCTGGCCACATATTTGTTCTGTTGTCCTCACACGCGCTGTTTTGAGGCATTGCCATTCTTGACTCCACCTATTTCTTCTTGAGGTTCTATAACCGTGTGTAATTCCTTGAAATGTGCTTTCACTCCAGTAACCTCCAAGTCTTCAGCCTGGTCTCTATTGAACGTGTAGAGCCTTTTGTGACTCCTGCTTGTAACTGATTCTGGCAACCATTTGTTTATACTGTGGGTACACTTTTTTTCTGGAGATGACTTTGCAATTACTGATTATACCCCAGTGCCCTTTCTTTAATATGAGGAAGTCTACCTGAGTTGCATGTCTGCCACTCTTGAATGTAATCTTGTGACTGTCTCTCTTTTTGAACCATGCGTTGGCTACTGTCAAGCCATTTTCTAGACAGAAGTCTAGAATGGCCTCTCCTTTTTTTATTCCTGTCACTTCACCCGGGTGGACCCAGACAGTCCTTTATATGCTGTTCTGTCTGTCCTCATATGTGCATTCAGGTCACCCATTATCAACACCAATTCCTTTTGTCTTGCTTTAGCTACTAGTTCCTGCAACTTCTCTCTGAATGCACTGACTTCCTCACTGTCACAACCCTGCTGTGGGCAATAGGCTGAGATTATGAATACCATGCCCTGTTATTAGGCTAAAGTCTTGATTGCCATGAGTTTTTCACTAATTCTGATGAGATCCCTTATCGTCTTCTGAAGGCTCTCCCTCACCATAATTCCCACACAATTTCCAGCCTGTCCTCCTGAGTTGTAGACTCTGGAGCCAAAGCCAAATGGCTTTGCTGCACTACCTTTCCATCTTGTCTCTTGTATACATAGGATGTCCATCCTCCTCCTCACCATCATCTCATCCATTTCCAAGCTATGTTCTGTCTGTGAACTAACATTGAGTGTAGCAGTTCTTAGTTCATGTTTGGCAGGTTAACTGGTTTTATGTTCAGCTTTTGCTCAACAGAGCTGTCCCAGGTAATCCAGACTGGACACCAGCCAACCATTAGCTTGCTAACTCAGGGCTGCTGGGCTTCATGGCAGGCACACACTGGCCTATAGAGGTGCATACACCCTTTCAACCGTTAGCATGAGTCCTTGGTATAGGTTTATCAGCCCACTTATCACTGGCGAATACCCATGCCCATTTGGGCAAATTAGTCAAACTGAATCAGTTAGTCATATTTTTTACACCATTGAGTGGCTAGCCCTGCCATAGTGCGCAGTCTGTGCTCTCCTGTCATGAGGATACAGCACACTGTAGTAGATGCCTGAAGTGGTTGGTCTGTACAACTCTTCCCCCTGTAGGGCACCATCTTTTGTTTGTGCTGCTGCTTACAGCTCCAGAGTTTTGGTCATAACATGTTTGTAGTGACTTTTCTGAAGAAATGTATATAATTTTTATTCATACTGTAATGTCAGCTAGGTTGAAATATTTTTTTAGACCTGTTATATTCTGCAGCTTGAACACAGATCTTGTAGTAGCCCATAAAGGGAACTGAATATCATGAAGTATCCAGAGTAAGACAGTGAAATGCTGATAAAACCCTGCATTTGGTACCTGGGTATAACAAAAAAAAATCTGTCAATCTTTTTGGGAGTATAGGCAGCACACTTGCTCACTGGTTATAATCTCTGCCTCCTAATGCTGGGATTAGAATCCAGTGTCTGTGTAGAATTTTCATGTTTTGTCTGAGTTTCTCCAGGACTTCAAGTTTCAGCTGACATGGCAAAAGCATGGTGGCTGATAGGTATTTAAAACAAATATGCACATCTTAACAGTGAGTGTGTGAGCACACAGACCAGCAGCACATAATATACACCGAATATTTTCTTCATTGCACTAGTGATCAAACAAAGCAGCGTAAAGTCATTTTTAGTTCAGAGCATCTGCATTGAAATTAAATGCGACCATTTAAATACCATTCCTGATTAACCATCTGACTTTTGACCACCAGTCAAATGATAATTAAAACAATGAGATATATATATATATATATATATATATACATACATACACAAAAGATTTTTCATAAACATTTATACTTGATACAGCAATATGTAGTAAACCATCCAAAACATGACTCATGAATTTAGTGTAGTGGCAAAAAGAGATAACCGAATAAACAGAGTATCCAATCTCATTTAAACCAAATAGATCAAAATACTTAACAAATTTTAACTTCTTAATCAGTTTCTGAATTATTATAAATCTATTAATAAATATAATTTAAACCAGGGGAATGCTATGCACCAAACTTATCCACATTTTTTTCTGTCAAAAACTGTCTTTACATCCAGCCTGGTATAATTCTTGTAAAACCAGACTGATTGCTATAAGAAGTATAGTTGGCATTAGAATATACTGTTCTGCACAATGTTCCTTGGCACATTTCAAACCATTTGACTGCAGTGGTATCCGCAGTCTAAAATGGCAAGTGGTCTATCCCATATAGAATGCCCCACAAGTATACATAACTAACTAGACTACATTTTAAGTGCGACAGGTAATCAATTGATCTACTGCTGTTCACTGTTGTAAAATGTTTGGTTGTACATAAGTAAAGGTACAAAAGTTGGTTGCAGGTAAAGCAGTTTGTGAAAAAGGTTGGAACGGGGTGATCATCATATGTATACTGTTGCAGTAGCTTGTGCTGTGTGTTATATTCTGCTAAGGATGTAACAGCTGGCCAACTTCCAAAACGTTCAGATCACCTTCCATGTGTCCAAACCATTAGTCGGTTTGTGCTGCAATGACTTAAAAATTGTTAGGTTTCGGTACCAAGCCATTCAGAGCTTTCCTGCTTCAGCAGAGTGCTCCTTTTATGGGCTGTCGAGGATCAAAGGCCAGGTAATGCTGTTCCAATGCTGGGCAGGGAAATTGCCTTCAAGGAAGAAGCTTTCACTTCATTACTATTTTTGACAAAAATTGTACTTTTTCTGTGAAATATTAATTTTAAATTTTTTTTAATGACTGTCACATTGCTTTTAATTTTATTGTTGGGGGCTGGGTTAAGTGTTTAAAATGCATTTTACTGTGTTTTTACAGGGAGAAAGTTAACCGTACTGCTAATCTGTTTTACCAACTATTGATGCCAGGTTTTCCCACGAGTCTTGCAGCTTTTTCAGCTTAACCATTGAACAATATCCTTTTTCCTCCGTTCTTCCAGCCATGAAAAGAAGAAAATTATCAAACAGCATTTACTATCACAGCAGGTGGCTAAAGTGCCTTAGCCACAGATGGGTGACTATGCTGTGGCTAAAAACTGGTTCCTCCAACCATTCGTCTTTTTCCTCTGTCTCCCACTGGTGTAGTCCCTACAGGCAGCATGGACCAGGGTTAGACATGTCCTCTGGTTGTTTGAGCAACCTTGGTAGTTAACTATCAGTCCTGAGAGAAATGGGAGCGAACTGCCCCTGCTGAACCAGAAAGCTACATCTGTCCCTCAGGAGTTTTTCTTGGCAAAAGCAGGTCTATTTCTTAAAGTCTTGTCAAAAAAAAAAAAAGAAAAGAAAAACTTGGGATATCCTCCTGTCTCACTTAGTATGGAAATGAATAATTTCTTGGGCTAAGCTCAAGGTTTAGTTCAGGCTTTTGACCCTTCCAATATGGCTGTTTCTAGGAAGGGGAAAATAGATTATCTTCTGAAGAGATTCAAAGTTTTGATCTTCAAAATGACTGTGAAGGGAAAGATTCGTCTCCTCATGTTTCTGATTCAGATTTTGGGAAGAGTGTGGCTTTGAGCAGTCCCATTGAAAGATTCTTTTTCTCTGAAACTGTTTCCAGAATGAATCATTTTTCTGTGAGAAAAGAATGATGTTTCTCGGTCCCTAGGAAAGTATTATGATTTATTACAAATGGATCGGTTACTGATGGATTTAGTGCACGTCATCAGAAATACTCAGTCTAGGGATTTAAACCTCTTCTGTAAAATCAGCAGAACAGTTTGGAGGAGCAGGCATATCTTGCAGAGGACAATACTGCTGTGGAACAGACTCCCTAGCCACATAAAAACAAACCTCATCCCAGTCCATATTCAAGTGCAACTTAAATTTATGAATGCCCCCTGTACTACTAATGGCGTTTATTACCTTGTCGAAATTTTACTGCATTGAAGCAATAAATGTTGAACACAATTTATCGATGCAGTAAAATATCGAACGAGGATAAAAAAAACTAGTAGCAGCGGGCAAGCCCCTGCACCCCCCCGCTACTTAAATATACCAACTCCGAGACCGCACTACATCGAGGTAAACTGAAATCTCCCCTACAGAGATTTCCATTTACCTAGCCGATATTCTTCGCTTTCGATATTGTCGTGCCAACAATATCAGATTCTATATTGTCAGCTTGTGACAATATAATATAGACCCTACTAATGGACAGAGACAAATCCTAAATGCTTTATCCCATGCATGGATCCCCAAAAATTATATATGGTATGATCTCATTATTCTTAAGGGTAATAATATAATTATCGACCATGAGATGGGTAAGGCCAGTCTATAACCAAATGGGATAGTTTATTTCGAACACAAAATAGGAAATTGGCTAGGCTTAAAATTGGCCACAAGGGCAGCTAGCCTAGTACTTCCCAATGAACCTGTCAAGTTTCAGAACCTAACCCACTTCTTCCTGTTTGTTTAGCTTTATAGGATGTTTTTTGTCACAGCCCTGAAACTTGTCTGATAGCCAGCCTGCTGCCCGCAAGGAAGCGGATAGATTGTATAAAGCTCACTGTTCTTTTTTATGTACTCATTACAGATCAGACCCAACAGCTGTAACTTTACTGAGCCCAAGTGTTATAAACCTGCAGTTAATACTAATCCCTGTCCTTCAACAAAGATGGAAAGACTTCTAATAGGTTTTGGGGGAAAAGTGTATTCTTCTGCTTTTTTTAAGATTCTCAGCTGTCGAGCTCATATGTTTGAGTTTGTTTATATATGCCTCTTTTGGAAATATGAGGAATATTTTGACATGTTTCATCTTCTGAGATGAAATCTGATGTGTAATTTTGTTGCTTCTATTTCCTTAAATGGCTACCCACTGCTTGAAATGTGCATATGGTTCTGCTGATGCCACTTGGGGCTATTGTTATTGGAAGTAAAACGGTTATGAGTAGGTTTACTTAGCTGAGATGTAAAAAAATTAAATTTTGAGTTTTCCTGTGGATAGAGACTTTAGTTTTTGGTCCTTTTGCTGCAGAGGTCCGTAAGAAATGTAAGAAGTAAGCTGATTCAAGAGTTTTCTTAGATTTTTCATCCCTCCTTCTCCAGTTTTGCTAAGGGATTTAAGACTTGCTCTACAGACCTTTTAAAAAAGCAAAATAACCCAACACAGCAAGCTGGTGGTAGGCAGATTTTTGAAAAGCAATGGTAGGGAGGTTTCAAAAAAGAATGCTCCAGAACAAGAACAGTCTAATGAGTCTGAATGACTTTTTGCAAGACACCCCCTCCCCTGACAATCCCTTAATCCTTTCAGAAAGTCTGAACCTTTCTTTCTTTGACAACAGATACTCTCAGGCAAATGGATTCTGAGAGTAAGTCGTTGAGGTTAAAGATGCAGTGGGAGTCTCTTGCTCCATTCCAAAGGATTCAGACTCGCCTGCAGACCAAACTGTCTGTTTTTCCCCCCTGTTGTCATTCAGCATATGCTCTCCCAGGGAGTGACAGAAACTGCCTCTCCTTTTTATTTAGGATAAGGGTTTTATTCAGGGATGTTACTCTGCCAAAAAAAAAAAATTAGGTGACCAGTTCTGGATCTTTTGAACCAGTTTGTGATAGCACCCAAAATTCAAAATGTTGTCTTTTCACAACCTATTACCCTTTATTCCCCATTTGAGTATTCTAGTAACCTTCGATTTAAAAATGCACATCATCGCATTGCTGTAGATTCAGATTTCAGAGGTTTAAGATTTTCTGTGTCTGGATCACATAAGTGCTCCACATTACCATTTGGTCTATCCCATTTCTCAAAGGATATTTGTGAAATGTCTAGCTGCTGCGATAGCCTAGGACAGACTGCAAGGTATTCACATTTTGCCTTATTTAGATGACTTGCTTATTTTTGCTGAGGCTTTTTCAAAGGGGCAGGAACCTCTCACTTGGTAAGGGATCTCTTACACAGGCTAGGGTTCCAGGAGAACTTAATGTCTGACTCTTTCTGACATCGTTGTTTTCTTGGGGTGTCTCTGACACCTCAGTTCAAAGAACTTTTCTTCCACAAGAAAAAAGTAGATCTGTATCTAGATCTGTTTATGAGGTCTCCGCAATAGAATTCCTTAGGATTACGAGTCGTATGACACCTGTGATTCTCATGATGCCTCTTGCAAGATTATACATGAGAGAAAAAAACAAGTGGTACCTGAAGTCCTTATGACTAACATCAACATCCTATGCTATTTCAGATTCCAGTTTTGGGAGTTGTGAAAAGGTAGATTTTTGTTTTGGTGGCATGACTAGATTTCTGAGAATCCAGGTGTCCCATTTTCCCTGTCAGCTTCAGCACAGTCATTCACAACAGACACCTCAAGAGTTTGCTTCGGAAGCATTGTCTGTGGGATACAGGTGCAGGGTCTTTGGAACAGAAAAGACAGAACAACATACACAAACATAAGAGATGTTGGCACTTATTAATGCTGTCAACTCTGTCAATCAGCTGTGGTCTCTAGGACCTCTACTTGTGTTTACAGGCAACATGACTGTGATGTGGCACAAACGGGGAAGGGGGAACCATATCTTTCCTCCTGTATAGACTAGCAGTGGTAGCCTAGGATATGCCTTTCAGCACAGCCTCACTTTACAGGCATCTTGCATACCGTCAGAGCAAATTTGCGTAGCAGACAAGCTGAGCAGGACCAGGACAGACCCGTACAAATGGAAATTGAATTGGAGGATTTTCTAGGAATTGATGCTACTGTGAGGAACACCTCACTGAGATCTTATGCCTCCACTCGCAAATATCATTTGGCAAATTTTTTCTTCAGGACTCCATGCAAGAAGGCCTGGAAAACAAATGCTGTCTCTTTCGTGGAGAGGAATATTCCTGTATACATTTTCACAATTTCCACTACTAACAAGGGTATTTCTGAAAATCTGGAAGCTCATCCCCATGATCATTGTGGTGACTTCCTTCTGGCCCAGGCTACAGTGGTTTTCACTTCTTTTCAAAATGGCAAGGAGTAATTGCCCCAAGATTCCTTGCAGACTGTATCTACTCACACAACACCAAGGGTGTTTGATGCATCCTAACTTCAAAAACTGCAAATGACTGTCTGGATGATATAATCTTAATACCTTTTTAAGCACTTTTTTTGTCTGCGGAATTGCAGCAGGTGTTAAAGGAGGCAGGAAAACCTGCTACTAGACAGTCCTATATTATTAAATGGAAAAGGATTTCTAATGTGTGCCAGGAAAATAACCAGCACCCATTCAGGGCTAGTATTTTTCTGGTACTACATTATTTGTACGAGTTACTACCAGCTGGCCTGTCTTATTCCTTTGTCAGGGTTCATATGTCTGCCCATGGATTTCCCTCTTCTTTCAGTGCAATCTCATGTAAAAATGTTTTTGAAAGGGGGGTGTTGCATACAGAGGCTCCAAGAAAACCAGTGTCTCTTCCTTGGTATCTTAATTTTGTGAATGAAAATAAGAAAAACACCACAAATATGAAGAAAAATACTCATTTAATGAGCGCTTTTGTCAGTAGATACACTTGACTTCATCAGACTACATAAAACATTGACATCACTTCGTTTTAAAAAACAGGCATCACCACATGACCACAATTAATTTCCTTCCTCTACAGGATTCAGATTATATTGCAGCACTGTTTCTCAAGCTGTATTGCCCCTACAGGATTCCGGTTGTATTGCTACACTATATTTTAAAACTAAACATTGAAATATATGTGAAACTTGATTAAGACAGAATAATAAAAAAATTGCAAGACAAAACAAACTACAATAATGTGTTTGTTCTTCACACTAACCCATATGTATAAATAACAAACCTCAATCCAGCATACTGTTGATACGCTAAGACAGTATAAAAAGATGTATATATAATATAAACGTACATTAATCACATTTTCCCCTACTTTCCTTATTTGCTGTGCAAGTTAATACATTAGAAAACTATCAAAGATAAAATTCAGCTTTCAGTTTTAAATAGAGAGGGAAATAGTATCATTCAACTCAAGGGGTTGTTGGCATTAAATCTTAACTGCCACATACATTCTCTAAATTCGAGAAACAATTGTCGTGGACCCCCCCCCCCCCCACACACACACCTGTTAAGAACAATTTGGTCAAAGGCAATCAATTTTAAGCATATGGTCAGGATTTTCCTTTATGTGCAATGCCAATGCATTTTTCCATTGGCTTTTTTAATATCATAATTGTGTTGGTATACACTCACTTTGAAAGCCTTTTTAGTCTTGCCTATGTAAAATCCTTCACAGGATTGGCATAAGGCTGCATAAACTGCAAAAGTGCTGTTACAAATCAACCTATGGTTCAAATGTATTAGACCATAATGTGGAATGTGTAAGGTGTCAGTTTCAAAAATACTGGAACACTGTACAGTGACCACATTTGGTCATCCGTCCTTTTCCATAGATTTTATAGCACTGTGTGTTTTGTTCAAGTAAATTTTTAAAACCAGCATCTTTTTTATATACAACACATGGCTTTTCCCCCACATTTTCTTTTAACAATTCTTGATCTCTAAAAATAAATCAGTTCTTATTTAATATTTCCCTGATGTCATAAAATAATGGGTTATAAGTTAAAATGAGGGCCTTGCTGAAATCTTGGGTCATGTTTGTATAGTCACTCAAAATGTTAATATTAGGGGTAACAATACCAGATGTAACAGTTCCTAATAATGGAAAGTGTCCACATACCCTTTTTTCGTGATGTCATTAAGAATTAGTTCAATAAAATTGTTAGGATACCCCCTTTGTTGTAATATACCCCTCAGTTTGTCCCTCTCTTCATAGAACATTTCTATGTCACTGATCATACGTGCTAATCTAACACATTGGCCTTTGACAAGTGACTTTTTTTGAAAGTCAGGGTATAGTGTAAGAGGGTATTGGAATATGTGGGTTTTCTGTATATCGTGGTTTTAAAGTTCTGTTCAGCTTCATCTTTGATAATAAATAAATATATCCAAAAAATTGATCTTGTCACTGCTTTGTTCCATAGTGAAATTTAAAAAAGATGTACTAGTATTTAAATATTCAAAGAATATCTAATTCATTTTCTCTGCCTTCCCAGAATATTAGTATATCGTCCAAATATCTCCCATAGAGTTTACACAGCTTGAATAGCTCTGAAGTGAATACCTGAGTGAGTTCCCACTGGGCCAAAACTATATTGGCAAACAGGGGTGCACAGCCCCCCCCCATTGCTATGCCTGTTGTCTGTTTAAATGGCTGGTTCTCAAATGTGATGTAATTGTTGAACAATTCCATTACAGTTCTAAACATTAATATCCTTTCATGCCTTATTTTTGTGTTGCTGTATAAAAAAAATCATAAAATAGGTCAAGGCCCTCTTCAGGTGGTATTAAGCTAAATAAATCTTTTATATCGATGGTAGTCGAGATTAATTTATTACTATATAATTCTTTCTTGATTTTCTTCAATCCCACAAATCCTTGAGTATATGTTGGTAATCAAGAAGCATAGATTGTAAATGAAAATCAAGAAATGTGTTTTCTATGTTTTTGCATCCACAATAGGCCTGGGGGGGTTCTGATGCTTTTATGTATCTTGAGGATTCCAAATATTGCTGGAGTTTGGGGGTACATTTGTGTTAGAAAGCTATGTTCTTCTTGTGTTTGTTAGTTTGTGCCAGGAAAACAACCAGCACCCGTTCAGGGCTAGTATTTTTCTGGTACTACATTATTTGTATGAGTTACTATCAGCTGGTCTGTCTTATTCCTCTGTCAGGGTTCATATGTCGGCCATTTCAGCATGTCTGCCCATGGATTTCCCTCTTCTTTCAGTGCAATCTCATGTAAAATGTTTTTGAAAGGGGGGTATTGCATACAAAGGCTCCTAGAAAACCAGTATCTCTTCCTTGGTATCTTAATTTTGTGTTAGAAAAATAACTCTTGCTTTCATTTGAATGGGTTCATTAGCTTGAGGTTCTTAACTTAGAAAATAGTATTGGTAATTGCCCTGACCTCTGCAAGAAGAGTATCTTAATTGCAAGCTCATATAGTGGGTCATCCTTACCTTATTTTCCACAAGGGTAGGGTTTCTCTGAAAACTAATCTGTCTGACTTTACCTGCATATATTGGGATCCCACAAACAACTTTGGCACTACCTTGACAGACCAGAATATATCTAATGAAACTATGAAAAAAGAGCCTTTTGTCATAACAGACTATTTCCAAATGGTTTTCTCCTGCTTTTACTTTTTTCAACCCACTTCAACAAAACTATTCCAGGCAGGATCAAGAGTCATTCTACCAAGGCCTCTTTCATCTGTGGCTTTTTTAAAAAGGGTTGGATTCTAGAAGTATTCTAAAAGCAGAAACTTGGTCCACTGTGCTCCATTTCAAAAAGCACTGTAAATTAGATTCCTTTTCCAAGTCTAGGACAAGCTGTGCTAGGAACATTTTCCAGGGGCTCCTGAACCCTCATCCTTCCTTCTCCTAGGCCATCTAAGCTATGATTATCTACCCCCTATAGATTAGGCTACTGCAGCAGTAATCCATCTGATGAAGATAGTAAAGATGTGCAAGTAAACATACCATTACAGTAGATATTTGAATGATTGCTGGTGCAGTAACTGCTCCCACCCTCTATCACTGTTATTTTTGTATGCCTTTTTATTCAAGGGTGTGGTCCTTTTATTTTGTTTTCCTAGCATTATACTTGTCAGGGCTTTAGTCTCCCTCTCTGTGTTGATTCAAAAGCTCTGAAAGGGTTTGGCTTGAGCTGACTAACAATGTGGGTGCATGAAAAGTGCCCTGAAGGCTTTGGAAGCTGGCTGGCTTTTGTATCCTTGGCAGGATATAACTCATATAGCCAAGACAATTGTGGCAGTGATCATTTGAACATCTACTGTTTGTTAGGTTTACTTACCCAACAAAACTGTTTGAAGTGTCCCATTAATCAGTTTAGTGATTAGTAGTACTAAAATTCTGTAGTAAAAAGACTATAATTGCTGTAAAATGAGACTAAAGTTATTTCTGTTCATTTACTTCACAAAACTGGATAGATCCTTTTAATCTCCTTTCCACAGCATCCAACAATCTTCCAAATCCCAGCACCTCAGTTCAGATCATTTTAATCTCTCTCCTACAGCTGTCAGCAATCTTTCAAAACGTGGCACTGCATCTTGATTTTAGGGGAAAATGGGTTGACTGTGGTATTCACCCCTCCCCAAAGAAAAATATATATATGTTGGAGCAAATGTGGCACTTGTCGCTCTTTTCTTCAGTTATAGATAAGTGGTCACCAAAATACAAAACGCTTTGCTGTAAAATTTGTGATAAAGTGTTATCAGAAAAAATCAAGTGCCTCAGAATATAAATAAATTCTGTGACAACCAGAACATCCACTCTTATATGGAATGGATGTCTATAAACTCTGGTATACACACATGTAGTTTGAACAAATCATCCATTAAAACCAAAAATTTAGTGGAATATTTAATATGTAGTACAACATATATTAGTAGTAGCTTTATATGAAACTCCAAAAATTCTGATTAAAGGTTTCATAAAAAAAAAGTTTCTAGCAATGATCGTCTGTGATAAAGACAAGAAACTGTCAGTAATTCTTTTAAGGGCAAACTTGGGAACTAACAAGTTTCGTATAAAATCTTTTGTGACTTATTGCCTTATTCAGTTTTAGTCTGATCTTATTCCAAATAACAACTGTGCCACCCTCATCAGCTTGAGTAATAACAGTGAGATCATTGTAAGATTAAGTAGTGTCTGCTTCTGAGACTTAATTTATTTGGAACCAAAATTCTTTAAACATCTCACCCTGACTATTTTATAATTCTTTGATTATTGGTTGTTAAAACATTGCAAACTGTAGAGTGATGGGTGATTAAAAAAAAAAAAAAAAGAATTTTCTAAGTTTAAAGTGTCATCTTTTTGTCACTGCTTGTGTTGTCCCTGTTATGATAGCCAATATCAGATTCAATAATCTACAAAAAGCCTTCAAATCCATAATGATTAGGTAATGTGAAACACAAAATGAAGACAAAAACTTAAACCTTTTGTTTAGAATTGACAGCATATTAGAATCAAAGTTTTTTTCTAGTTAAACTGCCAACAGAATTATCACTTTTCAGTCCTGTTTCCATTGGTTGCCTGAATTTGCTCAGCATCTCTGAGGTTACAGTGAATTTTCTATGCTTCCTACTTCTGTCTTTTACCTATACCCCCTGTTTTAATATAAATCACCCATAGCTCTTTTAGGTCTAGGGGACGATTTAGTAGATTCATTGGCTGTGTTGTAAATTGTATCAGAACTTTTTTAAAATATGATTTCTTGCATTTTGCTCTAGAGCTACGCCTGAGAACCACTGTTTTATTAGAAACTTGAATTTTTTTTTTTTCCAAGAAAAGGCCGCATTCATTCTGTAGTCGTTTAAATCCCTTTTTATATTTATTTTACCTTTCATGTTTCAGGTTCACCGATATAGAGAGCATTGTGTTTAGAAAAATCAGAAAAGAAATCCTTGAGTAAAGGGTGGGAAGCAAACTACAGTCTCAAGATTGCTGTTAACCACTTGGCTTAAATGTCTCAAGATATGTTCCTGGTTTAAACAATGTGGTTACTAGCAAGGTCTTACAGTATTCAGTTAAAAGCTCTTTGAGCAAATGTGTAGCTGTATTTTGAAGAGACTGTCATTTAAACCTGGACTCAGGACGCTCACAGTCCTTGTAGAACATTTGGCATAATGGTAAAGGTATTTGCCTTACAGACAAAAGGCACATGGTTTGACTCTCTCACATGAGGTAAATGGCTAGGCTTAAAATGGCCCACAAAGGCAGTTAGCGTAATACTAACCTGTGATTAAGTTTTGAACATTGTGCCAAATAGTTGATCTGATTTCTTAGATGCTAGTAACAGTTGAATAGTTTCTTGGATTGAGTTTGCATCCATACTGGATATAAAAGTTAAAGACATATAAAAGGGATTTAACTGACTATAGAATACATGTATATGATAACAGAGGGTTAACTGATTGATTATAGAATGAATGAATGTTGCCCCCCCCCCCCATACACACACACACACACACACACACACAAACACACCAAAAGGCTAAAAGTTCTAAATACACTAGTGTTACTTTTGAGGCAGGTCAACACCAAAAAGAAAGAGAAATGCAACATAATGTATTTTAAGAGGTTCAGACACAACCACTATGTGTGATTCCTTTGTATCATTCAGCACTGATAATGAATCTTTGAATCATCCCCAGACCTAAAAGAGGCATGGGTGATTTACATACACCCCCTCCACTTTTAGGTACAAATGGGATGGTAGGAAGTATAGAAAAATCAGTGTGATTTTGGAGATGCAGAGGAAATTCCGATGACCTAATAGAAAGAGAAACTGACTTGTGATAATTAACTTAATTTAGCCTTTAAATGGTTTGATTCTGATGTATTGTCACTTCTAAGTAAATATTGCGGCTTTATTTAAATGTCACATTATCAAACTGTTTTTAGATTTAATAATCTACAAAAATCCTTTAAAATACAATTTTGGTACCATAATAATGACACCCAGAAGTAGACAACTGTTTAAATTTAGAAAATCCATTTTCACCGTATCATATTACAGTTTTTGCATTGTTCTCAAGAAAATATATAATGATCAGGAGATTTTTAAGAATTTTGGTTCCAATTTAATTAAGGGTTAGAAGCAAGTGTTGTTTGAAATTAAAAAAAAAAAACTTTTATTACACAAATGATAAGGGGGAGACAGCTGTTTGAAATTGGATTATGATGCTGAAGAAAACAAATTCAGTGTCTACTGATTTTTATATGAAACTTCTGTAGTTACTATGCTTGACTTTAAAAAGGTCATTGACCAATTATTGTCTCTCAGATAATGACAGTGCTGTTAGCACTAGTCTCTGGCAAAAACTGACGTGTTTGAACCTAGCAGTCTCAGGTTTTGCCTCCTGCCAAAGATACACATGTTTCACATGCCCAGGCAGACCTGTTTCTGGAAAAGGTTCTTTGACAGAACCTTTATCAGAAGTTTTGGAGTTCATCTAAAGCCAGTACCCTTATGTTACATCATGTATCCAGACATACTACTGACTTTTTGGTTTTAATGGATAAGGGGTATGGATCCCATAAGGTGTTTCCTGTCCAGAGAAAAGCAGTATGTAAACAGACAGGATTTGTTAATGCAAAAACAAAGATGCTTGTACATTGGAAATATCATGACCCAGATTTGTAATCACTTAAGTCTTGTGGTTATTATCCCATCTTAACTGCTGATAGATTTTTTCTCTCTCAGATGTAATCTTGCATATAGGAGGGATACAGTGCTTATCCAACTTGCTTTAAAATACCCCGCCACACGGAGCATGAAGTAGCAAGGACACTTTTGGATAGCTCCCATATGGGCATTTGTTTTACAAATAGATACAAATACCGGGCACATTGTATAACCGAGCATACCAACAGGTCTTTTGATATTAGGTATTTTGATTACTAGTCATACTCAAAAATGTGGCTGATTGATTAAAGTAACATTTGAGGCATTCTGCGTGGGGCAGACCACTTGCTGTTTTTGACAGCAATATCATTACATTTAAGTGCGCTTTGAGTTGTGCCAAGATATGTAGTGCATCATATTAACATAAACTAGTGCATTCTAATTCTAACGTTTATTTGTATGGCTGTCAACATGGTTTTGTCAAAAAATTATATGAAAAAGTTCTTGATAGAAAAGAAAAAAAATGGTGATAATTTAGGTGCATTAAATCCTCGGGGTTTGAGATTTTGTGATTTTAATTGATATGATATGTTTTTGATGGGTATAAATTCATTAAGAAGTCAAGATTAAATGTTTTAATACACTTGGTTTAAATGTAATTGAATAAAATTTCAGTTTGGTTACTACAATTTTTCACACTAAATTATATTAATAATTCATGTTTTGACGGTCTGTGGCATATTTACCTGAAAAAACTTTACTTATAAATAGTTAAATTGTAACTAATACTTTTTATTAGTTGGGATTGATTTAATGTCACATTTTTATAAAAATCTTTGGGTATAACATTTTTATAAAAATCTTTGGTTGTCTGTATGTATTTATGTCTGTGTCTGTGTATGTATACAATATAGTTTTATTGGTGGTCAGTAGTCAGCTGTCTAGGATCAGTATTTGAATGGTATTGAATGGATGTATTTAACACGAGTGCAGATGCATTGAAAAAGGCTTTTGTCGAAACCTGGTTTTCTTTACTTTGTTTTTATCCTTAGTAAATTAAAAGAATAGATACTGGAACACAAATGGACTGCCATTTTACTTACAAGGATATAAAGCAGCTTAGCATTGAATTTGCTTTCATCTTGACATGTTTATAGTGATAGTAGTTTCATTTTGTGGAGAAATTTATACAGTTTTACTTGTCATCTGCTCATACAGCCCTATTCTAGATCTGTGCTGTATTTCCAATGAGAAGAGAAAGTCTTCCCAGTGGAAATGGTGTAGTTTGAGTTTGGTGCCTTCTGATAGTTGAGTAGGTTTATTGGTGGCACTTTATCAGTGTAGAATTGTATCTTTGAAACATATTAACATTTTCTGGTAGAAGTTTTTGAACTTCAGATCTGGATATTCAGTAGTTATAAACTGTACTTAATGGGTTCTACCATATCTGCCGAAAGCAGATGAATTGTGATCACAGATAACTGGCAGAGAAAGCTTGTATTTTGTTTGTGTACGCAGTAATTTAGAAAACACGTACTCCAGCTTGATTCAGTAAAATCCACTGTAAACTTAAAATAAGCATCCTTTACAGTGGGTAAACCCAACCTCTGACATCCCCATTCCCCTTACTCCAGTAATCTTGCTGTGAGGGCATTGCTCTTTGGTGAAAAGAATGAGCTTTAAGTCTAGCGAAACTTGGCTTGCTGTTTTTCCAAGAGGTTGCTTTATACTTGTACAATGCATTCAGTTACATATTACTTTCTTTTGGTCCACAAAGGCCTGCTGAAATGCAGCTCAGGCTATTGCAAGGCTCATGAAGTATGACAGCAAGCATAAGGCATGCTAAAAGGAAGTGAAGGAGACCTGTTGCTTGACAGTTCAGCTGCCTGGCATCAGAGCACATGGGAAGAATCTTTGGGCATGCCTTTATGGAAATGCACCTGATAAGGGCAATCTCATTTATAAATAGTTTAGATCATAATAGGCTGCATTACATTTGTAATATAAATAGTTATTGCTGTCTACTTTTAGACTGAGATTTTCAGCATGTCACCTGTAATAGCTCTGTAGTTAGAATGGTATAGCAGCTGTCTGAAAATATACTTGCATTGCATCTGAATGCATCAGTCACAATGAGTATTAATTTCAGTTGGAGTTTCTTCTGAGAAGGAGACCTGGCCGAAATTGGGGCAGATTCCAAAAGAGTTGCTCTTATTGTAATTCTGCCCTAATTCTGAAAGACTTGGGCCTTAAGTAAAGTCACTTACACTGAGACTATCTATAAACGGGCTTGCACCGGGGGCCAGGTTTCAAAAGACTTGCTGAGTTTGTGGTCATTTACACTGAGAGCAAGTCTTCTGGATTTGGGCCCATGGAGTTGGTAGCAAAATCCAAGCTGTAGCAGTCCACACAACAGGGTATGGCAAGAGAAGACCGACCATATCATAAAAGCAGTCCATAACCTTGGTGAACCTAATAACCATCTCATGGCAGATCAGGAATTTTCTTCCTTCTTAATGAGGAAATCATTGGCTCCCTCCTCTTCCCCTCTCTTGAGCATTTTTAGCAAACAAGCTCAGCAGGACCATCCTGATGCTGCACAAGTGGTCTCTCAATGCTGTAGTGGCAGAAATTATTTTTTGTCACTGGGGTTAACCTTGTCGTGACCTCTTTGCCTCTCCCCTCTGATGAAGTCTCTACAATGAGATGAAAGCGCTTAAACCTTTGTTCACAATAAATGGACTTTTGTTTAAACTTTTGGCTATAACACACGGACTTTTGTTTTGGTATTTTTCTTTGGTGTCCTGGATTCCTGGATTCCTGGTTCATTTTGATATATTTTTTATCTACATAGAACAAAAGGATTTCAAAAAACTGATCAACTGTTTGTTTCTTTTGATAAAAACAAATTGGGAAAACAAGTATCTAAAGTTACCTTAACTAAATGGATAACTGATTGCATTTCCTTTGTATATTCTCTAAGAGGATTGTTCTTACCTAAATCTCTAAAGGCACATTTGACTAGATCCTTGGCTGTATCATCTGCCTTTTGGGCCAGAGCTTCAGTTAACATTTGTGCTGTGGCCACTCATTCCAGGTTCTCATATCACTCATTACAGGTTGGACATTATATTATCCAGGGACAGGGCTGCTTTTGGCTCCATGGTTCTCTGGAATATCCTTCCATGAGGGCCACCCAAGATTATCATAGCTGGGGACTCTCCCATATGTTGAAGAATGAATGAAAATGACAACATCAGATATTAAAAGTTTTATGTACGCACTATAACTGTGCATCTGTGTTGTCCATTTTCATTCTTCCTCGACTCCCCTCCCCCTCCCCATCCTTATCCTTTGGGAGTGACCTTATGAGGTTTATGGGAACCGTTGTTCCCAGTTTGAACCCCCCTCTGTCTCCTTTTTTTTTTCTGTTTTCTTGTTATAATTTATTATTATTATTATTATTATTATTATTATTATTATTATTATTGGTATTTATGCCTTCTGGCATATTTAGCAGTAGCAAACTCTGTCTGAGGTAATCTGGCAAGAGATGGGCATTATGGGTAAAGGGAAGAGCTCGAGAGTCAGATCCAAGGATCTAAGAGGTTAGCCGAGTCGTATCTTATCATTGAGGAAGAATGAAAATGGACAACACAGATGCATAGTTATGGTGAGTACATAACTTAATTTACTTTTTTCCTTACCAGTCTGGGATTCCAGGTAAATGTTGAAAAATCCTCCTTGACTCCTTCACACAGTATTGTATATCTAATTTCTGGGCTGTCTTTTAGACAAAAGCTTTTTCTTGCCCAGGAAAAAGGTACGTTTTTATTTGGTTTCTCCAGACTCTGATTTCGGTAAGAGAATATCTCAGGATCTGAGGGGTCATTTCTTCTATGATTCTCATTATTTCTTTCACCAGGTTACACAAAACATGTGGCCACTACATAATTTTCATCCTCTGGAATTACAGATTTCAAATTTGTCAAAAAAAAAATGCACTGGTGGAGATTGCAAGTGGTTCAGAATCCAGGTGTACCATTTCTTCTCATATCGCAAGTCGGTCTGTAACTACAGACACCTGTGGTTTTGCTTGGGAAGCAATTTCTGTTGGAGTAAAGGTACAAGGTCTGTGGAAATCTTCAGATAAAGCAAAGCACATAAATGCCAGATATGCTAATTGTGATCAGTGCCATAACATCTCTGTCAGTGGTCCCCAAGGACCTCAGCAGACCACACCACAGGGATGTGGTACATACATGGGGTGGAGGAGTGGTGGGGGATTGAGTCTTACCCTTGGGCTGGCTGACTCTGATGGCTTGGGAAGTAGCTCTTCAGCATGGTTTAACTGTACAAGGTTCTTACATTTTATCAAGGCAAAATGTAGTGGTGGACAAGATGAGCAGGACCAGAACAGACCCTCACAAATGGAAATTGAAAAGCTCTTCCAGGAATTGATGTCGTTTTGGGGAATGTCTTGGATCTGTTTGTCTCCTTTCAAAATGGACTACTAAACAACTTTTGCACATGGACTCCTTGCATTCATGCCTGGAAAACAGATGCATTCTTATACCCATGGTTGGTATGTTTCTTTATACATTTCCATCCTTTTCACTGATTTCCAGGGTAATTCTGAAGATTCAGAATGACTTCCCAAAAATCATTGCAGCGACTCCCTTTTTAACCCAAGCAACACTTGTTCTTCCCTTTTTAAGGAATTGGCCACAACTGTTACCACAAGCATCTTCACAGACTGGATCTACATATACATGGCAAGAGGAGTTCGAGTATACCCCATTTTCAAACACCTTTTGCTAACTTCCTGGATTATTTCAGTTTTGAGACTGTTTAGACACCTTTTTCTTGAGGCCATGTAGGAAGATACTACAGTAAGGTAAGGTATTTAAGTAAGTATGTGCAAGTTACTTTCCTCTGACCTTTCTGTCAAGGTTCAACTAGCAGCCATTCCAGCACGTGTACTCATGGATCCCTCCCCTTTCATTTTGGTTTTTGGGGTTTGCATATTAGTCCCCCTAAAAATAGGTACCTCCTTCTTGGGATGTCAACTTTGTGCGGGTTAACAGTCTCCCATTTGAACTGGCTCATTAGGCTGATTTAAGGTTCATCACAAGGAAGACTGTACCCATTATTGCTCTAACATCTAGAAGAATATTATTATTTATTTATTTGCATTTGCTTACCGGGATAGTCCACTGGGCCATAATGAGCCCATTTTCAGTGGAGGCCTGGGGAGAAAAGCTCCATAATCAAATGAACAATGAATACATGGATACAGAACACATATTTGTACATTTCACTATAAAGCTATGTAGTATAAAACAGAGCATTATACATTTCAATTCTTACATTAGTAAAGCTATACAGTGTAAAACAGAGTACTATACATTCAATTCTTGGATATGTATGCAATGATATTTGTTTTACATGAGCTGCAGTGGTGGATAGAGTGAGCAAGGCAGAATCCTGGTCATTTATTGGCTTACAACATGAAAGGATACAGAGATTAGTACTATAATCACAGAACAAGATAGTCAGGAGAGTTGGGTTAGTCATGTTGGGTTTCTATTACGTGATCAAAGACTCATTCTGTCAAATGCGTCTTGATCAAACGTAAAAGAACAGAAAGGCAAAATAGAGAAGCTGCTTTTAAGCGAATTCTTTCCCTGGGAAAGAATTTGCTTGTCCGCTTCCATTACTTTGCCATTTTCGGCACTGTAGTGCGATCTTGGAGTTGGTATATTTAAGTAGGGGGGTGTGGGGGGGGGTGAAGCCCCCCACTTTATGTATGTTTTAAATTATTTATTTTGGATGCAACATTGTAATCTTTTGCTTACATGAGGTAGATTAATCATAGTTCGCTTTCTTAAGCATTCGATAATGTAATATAGACCCGTCATGTTGCAATAATAGTGTGAATAATTGATACTTATCGAGTCTTTGGATTAGAATATAGGTAAGCACATATAGCACAAAGAATATCTTGGTTTCAAACTCTCATGGGGAATAAATCTATCTCGTCTTCCAAAAAGATGAGGTTGCATCAAGAATTAATCCCTCATTTTATGCCCAGAATTCAGAGTTTACTTTGAATCAAGCCACCAGGCTCAGTGTTCTAGCCAAATCCCCAAAACCAGTGAGAAAGGATTATACATGCATAAGCAGGTACTATATTAGCAGAACTAAGTCCATTAGAAAAGCAAATCAGCTGTCTGTCTGTTATGACAGGACAAAGAAAGTCAATGCATCAAAACTGACTATTTTGAGAAGGTTGTCCTTAGCTATTGCTCTTTGTTATTCCCACAGTGGCATATCTATTCCAGACAAAATCAAGGCACATTCTGTTAAAACCATGGCTTCTACAATGGCACTCTGGAAAGGAGTGGACACTAGCAGCATTCTTGTGGCAGCTGCATTGTCCTCTGTACATAACTTTACAAAACATTACAAACTGGGTTCCTTTTCAGGTCCAGGACTGTTCTTGCTAGGACCATTCACCAGGGCTTCTGAACCCTTGTCCTCCTTTTTCCTCAGGTTGGATATGATTTGGTAGTCAACCCACATAGCCAAAGGCTACTGCAGCATTGAGGATGATGAACATACTCCAGTTGTGTGCTTAACTATGACAACTGATGTAAAAACGAGTACAAAAACCAAGTAAAAAGCAGCTCCACGGGTAGAAACACTCAGTCCAGGAATCATAAATGTGATACAACCAGAAATAAACTGAAGTTAAATAACTTTAATGAATAAAAACAGAAGAATTAATCCTTTGATTATACCCTTTTTCTGTTAAAAAGGGTGCCCACTATCAAAATGTAAGAATGTGTTGGAAAAAGTCATCTTTTTATATATTTGGGATTGGAAAAAGTTGTTGACATAATCTTTGAATAAAAAAACATCCAAATAATGTAAAGAATTTTTGCTCACATTGTGCGAAAGCCAAAAAATCTGTAGTGGAATTCATGTACGTGATGAAATTTGAAAAACTGTCCATGTCACCATCCCATAATATGCAGATGTAATCCAGGTAACATTTGTAGTAAGTAATATGCTCAGTCCAACCAGATGAAAAGATGTATTTATTTTCCCAATAGTATAATACTATGTTCGCGTATGTTGAGGCACATGGAGCACCCATCGCTACACCTTTCTTTTGCTGGAATACTTCTCCATTAAAATAGAAGTTATTCTCAAGAACTACTTCCATGAATTCCACTATTAGCCTAACCGTGTTATTACTTAGGTCAGATTGTGTTGTCAAAATTTCATTAAACCAATCTATACCTATTGAATGAGGAATACTGGGAAATAGCTCTATGATGTCAATAGTTACCATTAATATCCCTGGGTTGTAAAAATTTTGTTGGACATCATTAAGAAATTCCCAGGAGTCTTTACAAATATATTTTATGGTTGAAACAAATTCTTTTGGTGTCTGATCGATATATTTCCCTAAAGGCTCTGTAATACTCCCGGCTCCTGCTACTATAGGTCTGAATTTTAAAGGGTTCAGACCTTTGTACACTTTTGAAAACCCAAAAATTACCGGGATCCTAGGTTTTGGGACATGCAAATAGTTATGTAATTTCTCATTAATAGCACCTTGTATCAAGTTATCCATTAACATAAAGTTGATCTTAGAGTATGCAATGTTCACTTCATTCCTAGAAACTAGTTCATAAGTGTCAGCATCCTGTAGCAAAATATGAATATATGTTTCATATGCCCAATTGTACATTAGAACAACACCACCACCCTTATCAGGTTTCATTACCCTGATACCCTCCTCTTTGAGCAAATTAGTTAACTGATATAGGTGGAAATCAAAGTTATCAGGTGGTTGGTTTGCACTAGGTGCTTGTTTCTTTCTTAGATCCATTTCTACTAATTCCTCAAAAATTCTTAAGGTGAGGTGGGTGGGGGGATTAAAAGTACTACACCTTGTGTTTATGTGGTTAATTAAAGATTGCCCTTTAACGAATAATGCAAGATTTAGTCTCCTGATGAATAATTTGAATTCTACTAGTGTTTTGGATAAATCCATGGTGCGTAAGGGGACGAAGTGAATAAACAACTCAAAAAAAGTCAAGAGGTTGGTATAATTTCCGTAAAGTTGTAAATAGTGTAGTTGTCCTTGGTTACCACCTTGTAATTACCACTAGATGAGTCCCTATCAACATCTTCATCATTAACTAAACCACCTTCATTGGAATCAGTTACCTGCGTAATCTGTTCCAATTCTGTTGGTAGAACATTGTATTCCTGCCCCCTGGTCTGCCCTGGGGATACTGAAAACCTGATGCTGATTTTTGTTAATGTCTTTTTGAGCCAGTCGCTCACTTCTCCTGGGTGGGTCTGCTAACGGGGTATTAGTGTTCTCAGTGTTATCAGCTATGTCAGTTCTCCCTTCATCATTAGAAGTATTACGTTTGAATTTTCCTGGCAAGGGGTAAGCCCTCCCATCCCTATATTCAATCAAGTAACGCTCCAACTTTCTTATCTTATGACTGACTATCTTAACACAATGTTGGTCCACTTTGTTAAAACTTTATCATAACATTGTTTAATACTAGGAAAGTTCTTGTCTTTGACGATACTGTCATTTAATGTTGTTAGTTTATTCAGTAAAAAGTTAGCTTTAGTTTCATAATCTTGGATCATGAGATCCATCATTTCCAAACCAGTTTTATCGAACAGTTCCACCAACTTAGTGTACAAGTTGGAGCCCAACACAGCGTTGTTTGGAAACTTGAAACAATGTAGTCCTTTCAGAATACGTTGCACACGAACACACTCTCTCAAATAGTCTATCTCCAGTTGCGTGTTTTTTTAAGCGTATAATTTATCATTTAGTTTATCAAAGTCACGCTCCATGCAATTGTAATGCTTTTGAGAACTCAAAACAGTACCTTGTTTGAAAGAAAATTGCTGCTCAATCCAAGCATGAAAGTTAAAATCCTTACGCTGACCACCATTCCCATTGACGCAGCTCGATTGCACTCTGGCTTGCTGTCCCTGAAGATCAGTTCTGACCAATAAGATCTCGTCAGGAAGTGTCGCTCTAAACACGCCATTCGGCTCCCCTAGTGGTGGTGGCGTACTCTTCGTATTCAGTCCTTGTTGTTGGTTTCCAGGTAGCAAGGAAGTGCAGCTAGCATTGCGTGAATTTAATAGTTTGTTCATTTGTGTTAACAACGATAAGACTTGGTTAAATTCTCCGCGTGAAACTGGAACATCATCCGGTTCATTACGGAGTAAAATCGGTGTATTTAAAAAATCAGCCTGGTCCAAGTCTTCTGCCATGGAGAAACAAGACTAATCCAACTGACGTAAAAACGAGTACAAAAACCAAGTAAAAAGCAGCTCCACGGGTAGAAACACTCAGTCCAGGAATCACAAATGTGATACAACCAGAAATAAACCGAAGTTAAATAACTTTAATGAATAAAAACAGAAGAATTAATCCTTTTATTATACCCTTTTTCTGATAAAAAGGGTGCCCACAATCACTATCTGAATGAACTAACAACATTAAATGACAGTATCGTCAAAGACAAGAACTTTCCTAGTATTAAACAATGTTATGATAAAGTTTTTAACGAAGTGGACCAACATTGTGTTAAGATAGTCAGTCGTAAGATAAGAAAGTTGGAGTGTGACTTGATTGAATATAGGGATGGGAGGGCTTACCCCTTGCCAGGAAAATTCAAACGCAATACTTCTAATGATGAAGGGAGAACTGACATAGCTGAGAACACTAATACCCCATTAGCAGACCCACCCAGGAGAAGTGAGCGACTGGCTCAAAAAGACAATAACAAAAATCAGCATCAGGTTTTTCAGTATCCCCAGGGCAGACCAGGGGGCAGGAATACAATGTTCTACCAACAGAATTGGAACAGATTACGCAGGTAACTGATTCCAATGAAGGTGGTTTAGTTAATGATGAAGATGTTGATAGGGACTCATCTAGTGGTAATTACAAGGTGGTAACCAAGGACAACTACACTATTTACAACTTTACGGAAATTATACCAACCTCTGACTTTTTTGAGTTGTTTACCAGAGATTTTCACTTCGTCCCCTTACCCACCATGGATTTATCCAAAACACTAGTAGAATTCAAATTATTCATCAGGAGACTAAATCTTGCATTATTCTTTAAAGGGCAATCTTTAACTAACCACATAAACACAAGGTGTAGTACTTTTAACCCCCCACCCACCCCACCTTAAGAATTTTTGAGGAATTAGTAGAAATGGATCTAAGAAAGAAACAAGCACTTAGTGCAAACCAACCACCTGATAACTTTGATTTCCACCTATATCAGTTAACCTCCTCTTTGAGTAAATTAGTTATCAGGGTAATGAAACCTGATAAGGGTGGTGGTGTTGTTCTAATGTACAACTGGGCATATGAAACATATATTCATATTTTGCTACAGGATGCTGACACTTATGAACTAGTTTCTAGGAATGAAGTGAACATTGAGTACTCTAAGATCAACTTTGTTAATGGATAACTTGATGGAAGGTGCTATTAACGAGAAATTACATAACTATTTGCATGTCCCAAAACCTAGGATCCTGGTAATTTTTGTGATTCCAAAAGTGCACAAAGGTCTGAACCCTTTAAAATTCAGACCTATAGTAGCAGGAGCCGGGAGTATTACAGAGCCTTTAGGGAACTATATCTATCAGACACCAAAAGAATTTGTTTCAACCATAAAATATATTTGTAAAGACTCCTGGGAATTTCTTAATGATGTCCAACAAAATTTTTACAACCCAGGGATATTAATGGTAACTATTGACATCATAGAGCTATTTCCCAGTATTCCTCATTCAATAGGTATAGATTGGTTTAATGAAATTTTGACAACACAATCTGACCTAAGTAATAACATGGTTAGGCTAATAGTGGAATTCATGGAAGTAGTTCTTGAGAATAACTTCATCTATTTTAATGGAGAAGTATTCCGGCAAAAGAAAGGTGTAGCGATGGGTGCTCCATGTGCCTCAACATACGCAAACATAATATTATACTACTGGGAAAATAAATACATCTTTTCATCTGGTTGGGCTGAGCATATTACTTACTACAAACGTTACCTGGATGACATCTGCATATTATGGGATGGTGACATGGACAGTTTTTCAAATTTCATCACGTACATTAATTCCACTACAGATTTTTTGGCTTTCACACATAATGTGAGCAAAAATTCTTTACATTATTTGGATGTTTTTTTATTCAAAGATTATGTCAACAACTTTTTCCAATCCCAAATATATAGAAAGACGACTTTTTCCAACACATTCTTACATTTTGATAGTGGGCACTCTTTTTATCAGAAAAAGGGTATAATGTTTTTATTCATTAAAGTTATTTAACTTCAGTTTATTTCTGGTTGTATCACATTTGTGATTCCTGGACTGAGTGTTTCTACCCGTGGAGCTGCTTTTTGCTTAACTATGACAGTAGATGTTTGAAGTTCTCACTGCTACACTAGCTGAACCCACTCTCCATCCGCTATGTCTTTATATAGGTACTTGTTGAGTTATACAATTATTTGTTACTGTTTATTATTTTTTGGATGTTCAGGATATGTAAGCTTTCTTTTATGAGCAAGTTAAGCCCTGAAATTGTCTACACTGTGACTGCTGATTTCCTTCCAAGGGGCTAGCCAATCAGCAGTCAGAGTGGACGTGTGGGACGGAGCCAGAGCTTCATGAAACTGCCCGGTTGTTGTATTGCAGCTTACACAACAGTACTTTATTTCTCATCCCTTTTTCATAGTTTGACTAAAATCTGATGTAGATACCTAACATTCTTTTTTTAATTTATCCAATTCTTTTGGGTTTCTAATACCATGGCGGGAATGGACCCCTTTAAAGTTCGTGAAATTAGTATTGTTTCAATCTTTGTCAGCCAGTAGTGCTCTTCGCAGCACCCACAATGTGCCCAGTAATGACTCCTTGCAGTTCGTATGGAATTACGTGTTTTAGTAACATATCTAAATGATTGTAAATTCTTTTTCATAAGACTCATTGCTCCTATTGCTGTTGGAACTGTCTGGGTATCTTTCTTCCACACTGGTCTTGTTTCTGTCTGCAGATCCAGATATTTTATGACTTTGTGCCTCTCTGTACACAATTCACTGGGTGTGGCAATTTCACTGATCAGTGCTACTCCTGTCTTCTTTTCTTGGACCACTATATTCGGTTTTCTAGCATCTGTCTTTTGAACTATTGGTAATGGATGATCGCATGTGATGTAGACATTTTCATTTTCTGTGATGCATTGTGGCTTATGTTCCCAGTGTTTTTCGCCCACTTCAGTACCATAATGTTTGCACAGTCCCCATTGCAACAGTCTCACCGCATTATTATGCCTTTCAGTATACAATCCTTCTGCCATTAATATGTTGCAACGAGCTGTGCAACTGTTTCCAGTTTGGTTTTACAAAACCTACATTTGTCTGTTTCTCCCACATGTTCAGTGGACTTTATAATCCAATGTGTATGCAGCTCGCTATCTTGGGCCGCCAATATTAACCTTTCATCTCTTGGTTTAAATTCAGGTCTCCTTAACCACTCCATTGTTCGTTCCTGATCAACATGAGGTTTTTCCAGAAATTTTCTATACTTGCAACTATATTTATGCTTTTTCCACATTTCTTTCCTTCACCTTATTTATTTTTTTTAAATTTTTATTTCTTTTATTTTACATTTGTTGATCGGGATAGTCCGACTGGATATATGTCCATTTTCAGCAGAGGCCCAGGAAGAAAAGCTCCAAGGTACAAACAGAAAGACATTACATAAAATTTAAAATATATTAGTAACTGTCAACAGTCTATAGTAGTAAGAAAGTTGTACAATTTAAAAAAGTTAGATAAGATACAAATCTTAAGAAATTGCAATCCAGAAGAGTACCCATGAAAATGTTATCTTACAATAATAGTGCAAGTGCTAGTCAGGCTTAGAGCAAGGACATAGCCAGTGTGACTTAAAATATTGATTTAGGCTTTTCTTGAATTGACTTGGGGTGGATACTAGGGTAATGTCTGGGGTGGATACTAGGGTAATGTCTGGGGTGGATACTAGGGTAATGTCTGCAGGAAGGTTATTTCAAATTTTACCAACAGAGTTGGTAAATGGAGAGACACCAGCTGAATTGTTGGTTTTGACAGTTTGGACAAGGAGTCTATTAGAAGAACGCAGTGCTCTGAGGTTGCTATAGGGGTATATAATGTTTTTAAGTGCAGGTGTATTTTCAGGTTGGTTCAGTACTTTATATGCCACTATAAGCTGGTTATATTGAATTAGGCAAGACAGTTCTAACCACCCAAGAGATTTTAGGTTATTACAGTGGTGTGTCCTATAGGCAATACCGGTTGCAAATCTGGCAATGTGATTATAGCAACTAGATAATTTGAGTTCTGTTTTATTTAGGTTGGTAAGTTAAAGGGGAAGCATAAAGTAGAGTTGAGAGTAAATGAGAACGGGCAATGGCAGGTCTGGCAGTTGAGGTTAGGAAAGGTTCGCTTTTGTAAAGCGACCCAAGTTTTTTATTGATTTAATAGTAGTATTGACATGCATGTCGTATTTAAGGTTATTATCAATGTTGACACCTAGGAGTTTTGTACAGGAGTCAGGGGAGATTGTGGTACCATTATTAGACTGTATGGAGAAGGATAAGGCATTGTTCCTACTAGTGGGGGAGAAAAGTAGCAGCTTTGTTTTATTAGGGTTTAGGATCGGATGACAGTCAGCCAAGTTTCCACTGTGTTAAAAGTATTCTGGGATAATGTCCATAGATCTGACTGGGAGGAAGCTGAGCATATCAGAGTGGAGTCATCTGATTATTGAATACATGTTGCATAAGGGATGACAGTGTAGAGGTCATTAATAAAAATGGAGAATAGAAGGGGTCCCAGTATAGAGCCCTGGGGGACTCCCTGGGTATTGGGTAGGAGAGTGTTTATTCTGCCTTTGGACAGCCTGTTGTCTACCATTCAGATAAGATTGGAACCATTGGAGAACTAGATGTGATTAGTTTTCAGGATATGAAGTAGTAGTTGGTGATCTACCATGTCATATGCCTTGGAGAGATCCAAGAATAGGGCTGAGGATAGTTTATTATTGTTGCGTTTATGGTGTTGGAGAAGGCAAGGAGGGCTGAAGTGGTGCTGTGATGAGGCCTAAAACCATGCTGAGAATTAGCCATTTGATTGTTCTGGATAAGATGGTGTAGTAATTGTCTATGGATGCATTTTTCCATAATGTTGGCCAAAGGTGACTATATAGCTATGGGCCTGAAATTAGATAATTCAGTGGAGCTACCACCTTTATGGAGTGGTATTACATAGGCTATTTTCCAGATGGAGGGGATGGTGGCTTCTGCTATGGTTCGGTTAATTAGAATAGAGATGGGGTAAGCTATGGCATTAGCAGCTTTTTGCATATATTCTGCCAGGAGAAGATCAGCTGATAGTGGAAGGTTTTAATTTTTTGAGTAGGGCATGAATAAGAGAGGTGGCAACTGGTTGAAATCTAAAGGAGAGGTGGGTACTAGGAAAAGAGAACTGTAAACTAGGGCAACTAGGAGGAAGCTGTCTAGCTAGGGATTGGATAGCCTCAGTAAAGAAGCAGTTAAAGGTATTTGCAACATCCTCAGGAGGTTTATCTATGGCGACTGCGGGGGTTGGAGTGGTGGTTTGACCAGGGTGCATTAGTTTATTTATGCCTGCCCAGAACTTGAGAGTTACTTTGATTTTTCTGTTGTAGATGGCAGTAGTACTTTTTGTCTAGTAAAACGGAATTTTTAGTCTCATTTCTTAACTGCCGATATGCAATTTGGTCTAGGGTTTTTTTTGTGGTACGCCATAGGGTCCATGCTCTGTTCTGAGGGTGATTTTTGATTTGGTGTCTTTAGTAAGCCATGGTGCAACATTTGTTTTTATTCTAATGGAGCGGGTGGGAGCATGAGAATCTAGGATCGTAAGGAATTTGTTATTAAAGTTGGCAACAGCTTCGTCCAGGGGTAATTGTTTTAGTACTGACCAATTACAATAAGTTCATCCTGGAATTTAGCAGGGTTAAAGTACTTCTTGCATCTTATTGTTTTGAGGATGGGTTGATGGGGGTTTTTGGCTTTATGCTTAATTATGTAGGTAAGAAAGTGGTCACTTAGGTCGTCAGGAAGGGTACCTGATGTGTACTGTTCAGGATGGCTTTTGATAAGTATCCAGTCTAGTATACTTTCTTTATGATTAGGTTTACCTATCCTGGTGGGGGTGGATATGAGTTGTGTACACTCATATAGGTTTACGTTGGTGGATGTAGATTCAGAGGAACAGGTATTCCAGTCTATGTTGCAATCTCCAAGTACAATGGTTTCTTGAGGGCAGGTGCTGGATATCGAATGGAGGATGTTTTCTAGGGTAGCAACATAGTTCCCTGGAGGAATATACATACAGACCATCTTTATGCATTTATTTTTATTAATTTGAAATTTGGTAGATAGGATTTCAGCGTTGTTTACTTGGGGTAGTTGTAGGGGGTCCAATGTAGCATTGAGTAGATTTATATTGTACAGCTACCCCAACTCCCTTCCTAGTGGTTCTGCCTAACCTCAGTATGTTATACCCAGGTGGTAATATTTTATTGTCAGAAGTTTGGGGTTTTAGCCAGGTTTCTGTTAGACAAGAGTATGTCAGGGGAATGAACGGCTAGGAGGGCGTGTAGGTCATATACCTTGTTATTTAAGCTTCTGAAGTTTAGGTGACAGACTAGGAGGGAGTTGGGGGGGGCTGTTTAGTGATGCTGTATTGATAGGGGTACTAGTATGGGAACTGGGTTTGGCAAAAGTAGATGGGCCAGGGCTAGGGTGGATGTCACCATCCATTGTGAGGTTATAGTGTAAGCTTGGTATAAGTTTCAAGAGTTTATTTCTTAGTTTTTGGTAGTGTTTGATTTTAGAGCTGATGTATCTGGCACCGGTAGGTTGATAGTTTGTACAGGTAATGGTATTTGATGTTGGGCTACTTTTTAGGTGATCTGTTAAATTTGATCATATTGGGGTGATTGTTTGGCATTTTGGGTAGTGAAATCCTAGGAAATACTGATTTTTCATAATGGGTCGGGAGATGAGGAATGAGCATGATGGTTAGCAATGAGAACAATAACATTGTTTTGGGTGGTGGCATAGTGAGCTGCACTGGCTATAGATCTTAGTAGTGATATGACCAGTATGTGTAAAGATGATAGGAGAGGGGATGGGAGGTGGTCGCTTAACCAGACCACAAGGTTCTTAGAGCCTGTGACTGTGAGGTAAGTAGAATAGGGATTTAGAGTATTTTACAGACTTTACTGTGCCCTCTTACCATTTTAGTGGGTAGGAACACTTACTGTGAGGGCTTGCAGTTAGTGTTTTTAGTGTCCTTACCCTGATTTTGATGATATAATGTAGAGTTCTTTCTTTATAGCCAGCAGGAGACAGAGTTTGCTACGGGAGATGGTCAAATTTACAGAGGTTATGGGATTAGACTAAGTATAAGGGACACCCATATAGAGCTGTAGACCCAATTCAGCATTTAATGTTGTATAACAGAATAAGTTTTAATGTTATTAACCTTAGCCAACTTTTTTATTTTTATGCCGTGTGCAGTTTAAATCAGACTTTCAGTTTGGTGAGTAGCAGTGTGGCGTCCTTCAAATATAACAAGCATTTCAGGATAGCAGTTAGAAGGGATAGCACCATGAAGAATCAGGCTGCTGACTGGGTCTAGGAGCACTGGGCATTTTGCTATTAAAAATGTTATGCAGTACCCATCAATAAATAAGTGATTTAAACCAACAAATGGTCCCATAGAACCACAATAGTCACTAAACTGCCTGATAGATATCAGATGTTCTCCAAGTGGCCAACAATGAGTAATAAATGATATTGGACCAACAATCAGTCCCATAGAACCACAATAGTCACTGTATACAAAAGAATCCTAGTGCGATAGGGCAACTTTGTTGGCTCAATTTCATACATATGCCCAAATATGAGTCTGTATAGATTAAGCATCCAGTATCTGACAGTCATTGACAGGAAAGTCCAAAAGCAGATATTCCTAGGAGTTTGTCTTAGAACAGACTCAAGCACCCAAAGCAAAACCTGTTAATCCAGAGAGAGAACGTAATTCCGCTGGATTACTTGGCAATAACCGCAATAGTTCCCAAAGTACGAAAAGACATAAACTGAGCTTCACCACAGGCCAGGCTCAGAACATTAATAGAAATAATGAACACACTGAATATCCGTTCGACAGTCAACCCAAAAGGTTATATAAATAAGAAAAACACCTTATTGGAGTGAAATAAAGCCTTGACACAACACAATCGATAATCCACAGTACTTGATGAATTAAATACAGTCACCGGAATCCAACAAATCCACCAGTAAATCCCCGTTAAACCTCATGGACTCGCAGTCCCTTCAGAATGGAAAAAAAACAGGTGTGCCAAATTCACCAAAATGTATTCACATCCATATTGTCGAAAGTTAAAACATATTCATGTCCCCATTTCAAACTGCAAAATTGAGGTAAAGGCCTGTTCACTCGTCCATCTCTCCGTAGCATTAACAGGAAGTCATCAAAATGAAAAAAAAATGATCGCAATAAGAAAATGAACCGTTTGCGCTGAAGAAGTAAGTCATCCAACAGACGTCCTTACTCGCTGAATTATATATCGTATGTTGAGTCGTGGTCTAAGAATTCCTAATGGGAGATGACTTTTGGCCTAAAATTGTACGACATTGTTTTCGCGATTTTCTGCTTAGGACAGTGCTTCAACTCGCACCTTCTTCTTCACACCAACTTTAATTTTTGCTTGTTCTGAAGTCCTGGAATGACAAATCAGATCTCCTTTGCTCAGGATCTTCTTTTTTGTTCATTTCCCACGCACACGGGATCAAGTTTGGGCAAACTGTACACTGCTAAGCTTTTAGGATTGTCTCCTCCAGTAGCCAACAGAATCTTTGATGGATTTAACTCACTATATTCTTTCTTTTGTTTTTTTTGGCACATTCAGTTGCTGCCTGATTTTTGTTGTCTGCTACTGGTTTGATTTCCATTCCTGCTTGACTCTGATAAGCTTCTGCTAGATTAAGCAGAAAAGTCATCTTTGGAGTTATTCTCCTCATGTTTCAAAACTTTTACTACATTTGGGTCTTGTGAGGTCACCAGATGTGTGGAGTCCCACGATTGCAGATCTATACGTATAATCAATTTCAAGGAGGCCCATCCCTCCTTCGGAACGGAGAATATATAATCTGGGTATGCACTGACTTTTATAGATGCATTCTTTTTTAATTTCTCCTAGTCTTTTGGGTTTCTAATACCATGATGGGAATGGACCCCATTCCTAAGTCAAAGTATGATTAAAATTCATGAAATTAGTATTTTCGATCTTTGATATCAGACAGTAGTGCTCTTCACAGGACCCGCAGTGTGCTCAGTAATGACTCCTCCAGCAGTTCAGATGGAGTTACATTATTTATTTATATATTTATTTATTTATTTATTTATTTATTTATTTATTTTAATTTATTTATTTTACATTTGTTGACCGGGATAGTCCAACTGGATACATGTCCATTTTCAGCGGAGGCCCAGTAAGAAAAGCTCCAAGGTATAAACTTAAAGACATTTACATAAAACTTAAAACATGTTGGTAACGGTCAACAGTCTATAGTAGTAATAAAGTTGTACAATTTAAAAAAAAAAAAAAAGGAAGTGAAAATCTTACAAATTACAATCTATGATAAGTATACCCCTACCTCTGATGCCGCCATCTTTCTTCTTCCTCCTCTCACCTGGCTGCTGAGCGTCCTGCTCCTGTTGCTGGATCTACACTGTGTACTTGTGTCCCAACAACATTTAACCTGCTTGCACCCTTCTGGAAGCCTCGGAACTGTAGGGAACCACTGAAAAAACCCTCGTATCTCCCTGGAAAGTGTGTCCTATAAAAGGCTTTGAAACACTGTGTACCTGTGTGTCCCAACAATATTTAACCTGCTTGCACCCTTCTGGAAGCCAACCCCCTCATATCTCCCTGGAAAGTGTGTCCTATAAAAGGCTTTGAAACACTGTGTACCTGTGTGTCCCAACAGCATTTAACCTGCTTGCACCCTTCTGGAAGCCTCGGAACTGTAGGGAACCACTGAAAAAACCCTCATATCTCCCTGGAAAGTGTGTCCTATAAAAGGCTTTGAAAATATGTATTCATATTAACTCAACGTTAATACATGTTTGTTAATTCTTCTAAATTAAAGTTCATATAATATCTAGTCCAGGCCAACTAAACAGGCAGACTAGCCAGCAGCCAACCCCCCCACCCCTGCTGCCTTCAACTTGTACTTCCACAGTCTTACCCCCTGCATTGCCTACTCCTTCTCATTCCCTTCCCCGTCCCCATCTCCACTAGATAAAGCATTGCCATACCAAGAGTGGCCACCAGGTGGCGCTTCATAACCCAACCCTGCACTGTACTTTTGTCCTGAGCTATAATCTCCTACTACGTCTCTGTACCCGTGGAAATAATAGCCTCTCCACTTTCATTTTCCTATACCACTTCTGTAAGCTTCCTGTGGAAACCTCCCACTTCAATCTGTTCTTAGTCTCGTATACAGTTATTTACCACCTTATCTTCTGCCCTAGGCACCCTATCAGTGACAACAGTCTTGCATCCTGCCATTCTTCCTTAATATCTCTGCATAGTGTCCACATTTTTCCAACCTTCACACTTACCTGTTGCCTGTCTTTCAATTTTCCTGATTGTCTTACTCCTCATTCTCTCTTTTGTCTCTACCCGCTCCGTTCGCCCTGCGGGCTCACTCCGCTCCCCTACCCCCAATTCCCACCCACCCCCACTACCTCTAGGTTTATACCCATATAGCCACACCTACTTCCTCTGCACCTGCCATACTCCACCCCTTCCTCTTCCTATCCCCTCCTCTAGTCATATCACACCCACATCACCCTTCCCCACCTCCTTACTCAACTCCTAAATTGCTTATTAAAACCCCAACATGTCTGTAAAATATCCATCCCTTTCAATCCAACTACTACTCCTTCTAAACCTTACCTTCATCTACCATCTCACCCAGCCTTACCTCTTCAACTACACCCTACTCCTACATACAACCTACCCTCTCCACACATCACACACCTACTATACAAACTCCATCTCTCCTGAACTTTATCCTACTAACCACATCCTGTGGTTTCATTACAAACCAATCCCTTCTCATAAAACCTCTATACACACTCTCCACCCCATATCCTCCAATAATCCTTTAACCCACGCTTCTCAACCAAAACAATTCAAATACCACTACTACTTAACTGAACTCCTAACTTCCATACTATTATTCGGTGATATACACCCCAACCCAGGCCCAAACCTCCCCTCCTCAAAGTCTACATCCATCCTATTTGCATCTCTTAATGCACAAAGCATAGCTAACAAAATTCCACATTTACATGCCTGGCTCTTTCACAACAAACCTGACATCCTAGCCATTTCTGAAACCTGGCTAAAACCACATATAAAAGATTCAGAGATAGTACCATCTAACTTCTCTATCATCAGATCAGACCGAACCCATAAAAAGGGTGGCAGAGTAGCTCTTCTCTACTCATCCTCCCTATGCATAACAACCTATGATAAAGCCATTCCCCAGTTCCATAATGCAGAATTAATACTGGCTCATCTCCAGCTTAACAAACACAAATATATATACATTGCCTCTCTTTTTACATTCCCCCAGGAGACAATATACTAATACTCGAAGAAATCCTCTCCTGGCTTTCAGCTAACATTAATAATGAAACTATAATCATGGGATATACCAATATTAACTGGTCCTCCATTCAGTCCCCCCCTCACTCCCTTAACATCAACCTATACAACTACTCTCAACTCATCAACTCCATAACTAGACCATGCAAAGACTTCACCAGTGGCAACATGCTAGACTGGATTCTAGTCTCCCACCCTCAGTACTACCCAGATAGTGGAAACATACCTGAATCCCTCAGTGACCACCTTCCTATCTTCACTAGACGTCTTCCTTCTCCCTTACAAGTCACTCATAATTACATTACTACCTGATGCCATAGAAAGTTTAACCCAGAAGCTTTCTCTGACGCCCTAAAATCACTTAACTGGCTCCCCTTAAAAAACCTACCCCTTGAAGATGCAATCACTCACTTTTTAATACTACCTTCCTAAACCTTCTTGATACTCATGCTCCATTAAAAACCAAAAGAATAAAAAGGCAATCCACCCCCTGGTTAACTATAAACACCCTAACCACCATGCGACTTAGAGACAAAGCCTGGGAACAATATCAAAGGAACAAATCTACATCTTCCCTCATCGAATACAAAACTCTTCATGACTCAGTTAAAAAACTTATCTCTGCAGATCATCGTAACTACTTCACCCGACTCCAAAGTAACCACAAAACCAACCCTCAAAAGTTCTGGAGGGGTATAAGTACCCTCTTAAAACCTGGGACCACAGAAAACCCTATGCCTTGCCCAAATGTAGATGACACTGATCTTGCTACCCAATTCAATTCTTTCTTAGACTCTATTTCCAAACTTACCTCCTCTTTCTCAAATAACAATCCTCCTCCTACCCCCACTTCTCTTTGGGCTTCTCCCCCTCCAACTTCTCCCACTTCTACTCAGGCTTCTCCCACTTCTCCTCATGCTTCTCCCCCTCATTCCACACCTAATTAACCGCTCTATCCAAGAAAGTATTGTTCCTTAAATCTGGAAAAAAGCCTACATCATTCCCCTACATAAAGGTGGAACCAATACTAATATTACCAATTTCTGTCCCATCGCCATCCTCTCTCCCATTTCAAAAGTCCTAGAGAAATGTATCCATCTTCAACTCCTTCCCCCATCTCCTGGACAACAATCTATTAACTCCTACACAGCACGGACTGCCCTCCTATCCTTCCTTGAAACTGTGAATAAAGCTACAGATTCTGGCTTCACTGTATCTACCATCCTACTCTATCTCTCCAAGGCCTTCAACACTATCTCTCATAACCTACTTCTTACTAAGCTATCTAACCTAAACCTTTCTCCCTCTTCCTTCTGTTGGTTTACTAGCCATCTCTCCAATAGGCAACAAGCCGTCAAGTGGAAAAAAGCCACCACCTCCTTCCTCAGTACCCCCACAGGTGTCCCACAAGGTTCTATTTTGGGCCCCCTCCTCTTCAATATTTTCATTAATGACTTTTCCCACTCTAACCCCTTTGCAAATATTATTCATTATGCGGATGACACCACAATCATCTTTGCTGCCTCATCCATCCCAACTCTTCTAAAACTTACTCAAGATGCCTTCTCCACCACAGAACAATGGATGAAAGACAACCATCTTGCTCTCAATGCTGCTAAAACTAAACTTATGATATTTACCCCCTCCAAAACTAATAACCTTGATATAAATTTATTCTCCATCACCAGCCAAAATAGCACATCTCTTGAGCTGGTATCTGAAGCCAAACTACTAGGGGTCCAAATTGATGACCAGCTCAAATTCAACTCCCACCTACTACTAAATATAAAAAAACACCAAAAACTGGGCGTGCTCTACCGTCACAATCTGTTCCTCACCTCAACTACCAAAATTACTCTCTCTACCAGATTTCTCCTTCCCTCCCTTCTCTATGGTGCCCCTCTTCTAACAAACCTACAATCTTCTCTGAAAACCAAACTGTCCTCTTGTTACAATAAAATAGCCATATTTGCCACCAGTAACAAATCATCTATCCATCACTGTGAACCTCTCCATAAACTCAACTGGCTAGAGCTTCCCAACTACCTCTCCTACACTCAGCTCACCTATGCACATAAACTCATTTTCCAGCCATCCCTCTGTCCCTCTCTCTCATCTACCATCAAAATGCATCAAACTCAGACTCCTAAGATCTAACAATCAAAACCTCATAGAAGTTTACAGACCCCTACACCCTCCAGGACAAAACCTCCTGTCCTTCTCACTAGCACGCCTATGGAACTCCCTTCCCCCTTCATTCGTACAATTGCTAGCCTGCCATACTTTAAAAAATCACTACACTCTCTCATCTAACATCCTCATGGGAATGCTCCTGTTCACATCCCTCATAACCTACTCTCTACTCTTTCCTCTTTCCTTTTCTCAAATCCTAGCTAGCAAATTCATGCTTGCTTCTAGCATACAACTCCTTATTTGTACCCAGGAATTCTTAATAAAAAAAAAAAAAAAACTACTTCTCTTTTGGTATTTTTGCCTGTATTATTTGTTTGATATTTTTTGGTCTAACTTATAACCGGAATTTCTACAATGTTTTTCTCTATAATCCTCATGTAAACTGTGTGTAACATAATCTTTGTATAATCTGTATGTGTAATATAATCTTTGTATAATTTGTATGTGGAGCTTTTCTCCCCAGGACCCCATTGAAAACGGGTTCTTTAGGCCCAATGGACTATCCTGGTTAAACAACTGCAAATAAATAAAGTAAAATAAATAAATGAGTATTGGTACATGTATTGGTAACATATCTAAATAAGAATGTAAAGTCTTTTTTATAAGTCCCGTTGGTCCTATTGCTATTGGAAATGTCTGGATATCTTTCTTCCACATTGCTCTCATTTCTACCTGCAGATCCTGGTATTTCATGACTTTGTGTCTCTCTGTAGGCAAGACACTGTATTCACTGGGTGTGGCAATTTCAATGATCAATGCTACTCTTGTCTTCTTTTCTTGGACCACTATATCCAATTTTCTGGCATCTAGCTTTTGAACTGTTTGGTAATGCATGATCCCATGTGATGTATATGTCTTTATTTTCTGTGATGCTTTGTGGCTCATTTCTAGTGTTTTTCGGCCACTTCAGTACCATAATGTTTGCACAATCCCCAGTACAACAGTCTCGCCACATTATTATGCCTTTCAGTATACAGTCCTTCTGCCATTAGTATGTCTCAACCAGCAACGAGGTGTGCAACTGTTTCCAATTCGGTTTTACATAACCTACATTTGTCTGTTTCTCCCAAATGTTCAATGGACTTTATAAACCATCGTTTATAGGTTCATAGGAAAGTACTAGGCTATCTGCCCAAGGGCATTTATAAGCCTAGCCAGTGTGCGTTGGCTTTTGCCACCCCCTTAGATTAGTTCCCTGTGCCTCTGACCAGCAGAGCCATTAGTTCCCTGCGTCTCTGTCCAGCAGAGCCACTGCAGTGATCCCCGGGGTAAATTTTCTGTTTCCATCCATCCGTCAAGGTTTCTCTTGAAGAGTGCTAGTGAGGGGCTCTGCCTGATATATATTGGAATCTTGTCCCAAAGCATGGGGAGTCCCTGGGTCAGGAATCTATCCCTCCAGCACGTCCTATTTATCCTTGTGGTAAGGTTTATATCCCTAGAGTGTGTGGCTCTCAGGGAAATTTTTTTTTTTTTTTTTTTTTTTTTTTTTTTTTAGTTGGAGCATATCCATCAATTCTGAGTTGGACATGGCCTTGTATGTCAAGCAGAGATCACCTCTTAGTAAGCTGTATGCAACAGAGTACAGCTGGAGTTTCTTTAGTCGGGCTGCATAGGTCTAATCCTCTTTGCGAGGTACTTTTGTGGTCTTTCCAGCTGTTGCAGGTGCCTTGTAAGGTGCATCCCAAATTGGGTGTTGTATTCTATAATGGGTCTAATAAGTGATGTGTAGAGATGCACAATAACCTCCTTTGTTCTGGATGCGAACCCGTTTGAGATTAGGTGGGCCACGTAGAAGGATTTTCTAACCACCTTGGCAATATGATTATCAAAGGAGAGATTATCTACTTGGGTCCCCAGATCCCCTATTACTTTTTCTGTATTTAGGGGACTACCACCTATGTGGTAGTTTGCAGTTACTTTGTGTTTTCCAAAGGGGATGACTATGCACTTTTTGGCATTCAGCTTGAGGTCATGATTTTGACACCAGGTATCCGTCTCAGTGAGACCCTTCTGGAGGGTGTCTGTATCAGCCTAAGAATCACTTATGGCCCCTAGTTTGCAGTAGTCTGCGAACTTGGTCAGCCAAAGTCCTCCTGTGCTTGCCTGTACCTTTGAGAAGTATGTACCGAATAGGAGGGGTCCTAGGACTGGGTCCTGGGGGATGCCACTTGTAACCAGTTTAGAGTCGGACCTAGAGTCTGCAACTCTTGCCACGTGGGTTCTGTCCGTGAGCCAATTTCCAACCCATCTCATGATGTAGGGGTTAATGTTCGGGTTGGTGAGTTTGTCTGTAATACCAGAATAGGGAATGGTGTTAAAAGCCTTTGCGAGGTCTAGGTAGGCTGTGTGGACCTCCTTACCCTCATCTAATGCCTTGGTAACTGTCTCAAAGAAGTCGATCAGATTTAGGAGGCATGATCTGCCCTTAACAAAGCCAAACTGGATGGGGTCCAAAGTTTGGAAGTTCCCAATGTCTCTGTTAATGAGTTCCATGATGATGTGCTCCATAGCCTTGCAGACCAGGCTAGTCAGTCTTATAGGGCAGTAGTTCCCCTGGTCCGTTGTGGCGCCACCTTTGTAGAGTGGTATAACTGTTGCTGTGTGCCACTCTGTGGGTACGTAGCCTGCAGACAGGCTGAGTTTGAACAGTGTGTTTAGGTGAGGGGTTAGTTCATTTTGGAGCTAGTAATCCAAAAACCGGACAAACAAAGGTTCCACACAGTTGCTGGTAAAGTGCAGTAGTTTAACGCCACAAATGTGAAAAATACATGCGTTTTCGTCCGAGTATCCCTCAGACTACTTCAGAACAAACACTGAAACTCCATACTGATTAGTATAAATACACACATCAATTAATCAAGTTAATCCTCAAAGCATTAAAGACACAAGACCAAATACACATCCTATAAATATTGTCAGAGAACAATAAAAAATGTATATATGAATAAAGACTGATAAACTGTGGACGTGAATAATAGATGTATGCCCAGAATAAATTAATAAACTTGCATAAAATCGTTTTGTGATTTATATAAAAATGTTAAACCTGAATAGAAAATACTTGTAGACCTTTTTGAAAGCTTTTAATCATTATCAAAAGTCCAATACATGCAAAAAGTATACATAACATATTTAAAAAAATGTATTATGTTGAAAAACATATAAAAAAAAATCAATGAATAAAAAATATATATCAAGTACATTTAGTCATAAATATCATATATATATGTGTGTGTGTGTATAAATATATATCAAGTACATTTAGTCATAAATATCATATATATATGTGTGTGTGTGTATATGTATATGTATATGTATGTATATATATATATATATATATATATAAAATCTATAATTGATTTTTATAGTTTTGCTGCCCTCAATTTAAGCAAACGTGCCAGTGAAATATGATCATTGAGACCAGGCATTTTATTAGATTCCAAAAAGATCTGTCAAAAAGTTTCTCTATTTCAGCCTGTGTTCCCAGGGCCCTGCCCTCCAATTCTTTGGGGACAGTTTCCAATACAGAAAAAGAAAAGCTGGCATTTGGACATGTTAAAGTATGCTTATATAGAACATTATTTGCATTACATTTACTGACTTCGTTAATATGCTCATATATTCTACTCTTTAACTGTCTCTGTTTTGCCAACATAGAAACTGTCACATTTACCACAGGTTAAATATACCGGGTCCTGGGAATTAAAGTTGGTGTAAGTTTTGGCTATTAAGGTTTTTTGCCTACTAATCAAAGTAATCTGTTCTTTGTTGGAAATATAATAACAGTGGATGTTAAGTTGTCAATCTCGCCTTCATTCTTGCTGGATGGGTTCGGAGCCGATCCTCGGCTTCGACTCGGCACTTGCTTTAGCTCGAGAACTCCTTTTACCAGCTCGAGGCAACCCTATATCCCATGATGCAAGGCGGAACTACCTCAGATCTCGTTTGCCGCTTAGCGAAAGAGGTCTCCTTTGCCAGCTGAGGTAAGTAATTTTCTTGTCAAAAGAGAATAGCTTAGTTAGGGTTTTATTTTCCCCTTGTTTCCATTCTATACTCTATAGTGTGTTACAACCCACCCTATTTCCATTTTTTATATTCCAAAACTTTTTTCCTTTAGTGTAAAAGTTTAGTTAGGCCTAAACCCCATTGGTTAATCCCTTCCTGTGTGTTGTGTGTTAGGGGATTAATTTGTGTGTTTGTGGGGGTTTTGTGAGTGACTTCCTCCTAGGATATGTCTAAGGAGGGCAAGGTCTCAGGCTTCAAGAAGTGTGACTCGTGCTGTCAGAAAATGTCTCTGACAGACGGTCACACTTCTTGTGTTTACTGCCTGGGGCCTGTGCACCTGCAGGACTCCTGTGCTTTGTGTCACTCTTTTAGCCAGAGAGTCCTGCAGGAACGGAGGAATAAGCTGATCCTCCGTGGCTTACTTAAGCCAGAAGGTTCTCCCTCTAAAGCAGGGTCTGGGAAACCTTCTAAGCCACCGAAGGCTCAGGCTTCAGTATCTAAGCCTCCTCCGGTGGCTCCGGCTCCGTCGGAGCCGAGATCGGCTCCGGCTGGAACCGATCTATCTGCTTCAAAAGTAGTGGGTTCGGCACAGACAGGTTCCGACACCTTGTCTACTGTAGCCTTGTCGGCTCCGGCTGGAGCCGACACATTATCCAGCATCGGAGCCGAGAAACCTTCGGCTCCATCTGGAATTCAGGGGACTTCGGCTCCGATGGCTTCGTCCCGTAAGAGATCTCTGTCCCCTTCGATGCAGAGTATCCACTCGGCTCCGGGGTCTCCTCTTTTGTCGGAGCGGAGCCATCGGAGCCGATCTTCGAGATCTTCCAGGCTGTCTGACCATGACTTGAAGAGGGTGGTAAGCAGGCTGTTGAAGTCACAGGCACTGGCCCAAATGCTCCATAGCCCGTCTCAGCAGACTTCGGCTATTGTCTCACCCCTTGAACTTCCTCCTCCGACTCCACACCGAAGTTCGGAGCCGGAGCTTCTCGGGACAGCAACTGTTTCGGCGCCGGAGCCGATACATCCTTCGGCTCCATTGTCCTCGGCTCCGATCTCCTCCTTGATGCCTTCCTTGGAGGGATCCGGTCGTCGGGTTTCCCTTGTCGGCTCCGAGGGGGCTAGTGGCATCGGACCCTTGTCCGACCCCGCTCTCCCTCTCGGAGCTTCGGCTTTGGTAAGCTCGGCGCCGACATCGGCCTCGGAGCCTTCCCTCTCAGTGGAGCCGGGAATTCCTGTATCCTCGGATCAGGGATATTCCGGCCTCCCGGGGAGGGGAGCCTTTGAGGTGATGAGGAGTGTCCTGGCCTCTGAGCCAGGTCAACGGTCCATCCCTCTAGCTCCTCCCTCTTCAGTGCCTGTAGACGCCTCTTGCCAGCCTCTTGCTCTCAGGCCCAGGGATCCATCGCCCCAGGTTTCCCCATTGGGAATTTCCTCCTCTTCCGAAGTTTCTCCTGATCCGGCAGGTGAACTCCCTCGGAAGAGGACGTGTAAGAGGAAACACACAGACTCCCCCGAGTCTACTACATCGGATACCGACTTAGATGAGTCGGAGGGTTCCCCATGATCCCCCTCTGAGGATGTCTCCTTTTCAGACATCCTTGAGCTCCTCAAACAGAGGGGGAATTGGCCATCCATTGATCCCTCCGAGGATGAGTCGGTATACCTGGAGGCTTTTGGATCCCGACCCTCCACCTCCTGGGTGTCTCCGCCTTTCGACCCACTGATGCAGGTAGTGGCTCGGAAGGCGTGGGCGGCTCCAGATTCTGTGGAACCTGTCCCCAGGAGACCATCCAAATTTATCACGGCTCCTACGGACAAACAGTTTCTTTCCAAGGGTGTCTCTGTGGATGCTATGGTGGTGGCGGCGGCCACTAAGAAGGAACTGGCGGATCCTTCAGTACCTGTCCATCCTCCTAACAAGGATTCTAGGACCATGGACAGGTATGGAAAGCGGATGTTTTCTTCAGCGACCTTTGCTATGCGTTCGCTGAACTACCTCTGTCACTTTACCAGGCTTCAAGGAGATATTCTCAAGGAACTGGGTGAAGTGGTCCAGGATCCTTCTGCTGCTGGGGCACAAGAAAAGATTGCCTCACAGCTAGCAATCCTGAATTCCCTATCCAACTCCTCCATGCGGCTCATATCCTATGCGGCCGATGGAGCGAGCAGGGCCGCAGGCACAGGAGTTGCTCTTAGACGCCAAGCCTGGATGCGGCTTTGTAATTTTGCGGACCCCTTTAAAGCGTCCTTCACCAATACCCCCTTTGATGGTTCGGCTTTGTTCGGACCTCAGGTGAAGGATACCTTGACCAGGTGTGAGCAGGACGGTAAAACTCTTTCTGCCGTTGGAGTCCATTTTTCCACTCCTTCTAGACCATACCCCAAGGGTCAGAAGGGGGGGGGAGATGTGGTTCCGCAAAGCCCAAGGAGCTACACCGGACACACGTGGTCAGTTTACCCCCAGAGGCAGAGTGGGTAACAACAATAGACGCCGCCCTAAAGGCAGGGGGGTCCTCAGAACCAGGGCAACAGGGAGTCTCTTCCTGAGTAGCCCTTTCAGCATCCCTGAGGTGTTGCCCGACTGTCCACCCTTGGAGGCAGTCGGGGGAAGGATTTCGCTGTACCCACTAGCCTGGCAGTCCCTATCGCAAGATATGTGGGTACAGTCGATCATATCCGAGGGATACAAAATCCCCTTCAAAAGGTATCCCGTACTTCTACAATCCCTTCCAGACATCTCACCCGGTCAAAGGGATTTGGCAGAACAGGAGGTTTCAAAGCTCCTGGAAAAAAGAGCCGTCCAGACTGTGCCGGCAGACCAGATAGGATCCGGCGTCTACTCGAGATTCTTTTTGGTCCCTAAAAGGACGGGAGATTGGAGACCAATATTAGACCTGAGCAGTCTAAACAGATTTGTCAAGAAGGCAAGATTCCGGATGGTCACGCTTCAGTCCATTCTGCCCTTTCTGGGCAAGGACAACTGGATGTGCTCTATAGACCTTCAGGACGCGTACTATCACATAAAGATTCACAGGCGCTCCAGAAGGTTTCTCCGCCGGCTAGGGACCAGTCATTACCAGTTCAGAGCCCTGCCCTTTGGCCTCACTTCAGCCCCCAGAGTGTTTACCAAATGCATGGCAGTGGTCACAGCTCATCTGAGATGTCAAGAATTCCAGGTGTTTCCTTATTTGGACGACTGGCTCCTCTCCGCCACCACCAGGTGTCAGCTTCTTCAGACCAGAGACTACACTCTGCAGCTTTGCAGGAGTTTGGGAATTTCGGTAAATTTCGAAAAATCTTCTCTGCTGCCTTGCCAATCTATCACCTTTATAGGCGCAGAATTAAACACCGTCAAAATGTTAGCCAGACTAACAGATCAAAGAATTCTGGACATCCAAAAACTCGTTCGGATTCTATTGCAAAGCAACAAGGTCAAAGCCAGATTTATACTGAAGGTTCTGGGTCTTATGGCTGCGGCCATTGTTCTTCTACCACTGGCTCGCTTCCACATGCGTCTTCTGCAGTGGATGCTGTTCACGCAGTGGTCGTACCACAGTCTCCCGATGAGGCACGAAATCTTAGTCACACAGTCATGCAGAACTCCTCTGAATTGGTGGATATCTTCCCCTCTTCTTCATCAGGGCCGACCCTTTGTTCCCCCTCCTCCAGTTGCCACAGTCACTACGGATGCCTCTCTGATCGGGTGGTGGGGGCATTATCAGGGCAGGATGGTCCACGGGACGTGGCAACCCATAGAATACCATCTGCACATAAATGTCCTGGAGATGAGCAGTGCTTTTAACGTTGCAAGCCCTCAACGACTTTCTTCCCACGGGGACTATTGCAGTACAAACGGACAACATGTCCGTGGTCTGGTACATCAACAAGCAGGGCGGGACCAGGTCCTATCCGTTGTGTCGAAGCTCTCAGACTTTGGCAATGGGCAATCTCCTCTCATCGGTTTCTGATAGCAACGCACATCCCCGGCAGGTCCAACCTCTTGGCGGACAGGCTGAGCAGATCCATTCTGATGCCTCACGAGTGGTCTCTCAATCAATCTGTAGTGGATCAGATTTTTCTGAAGTGGGGCACTCCTTGTTGCGATCTTTTTGCTACTCCTCAAAACAACAAGTGCCCCGAATTTTTCACCCTTTTTCCCCTTCCAGGCCAACCCCTGAGAGACTCTCTAACCCAGGATTGGCCCCGGGGACTTCTGTATGCTTTTCCCTTGATTCCACAAGTCATTCAGAAATCTTAGTGTCTTCTTTAAAGTCGTCCACTAGGACTGTTTATGCTAGCAAGTGGCGACGTTTTTCTATTTGGGCAAATTCCAGGAATATTGATCCCTTTACTGCTCCTGTACATTCTGTTTTAGATTTCCTGGCGGAGGTTTTTCATTCAGGATCCTCGTCATCTACAGTTAAAGTACAATTGGCTGCTATTTCCAAATATCATGTTGGCTTGCATGACAATAACATTATGTCTCATAGATTATGCAAGGCCTTTCTGAGAGGAGTTTTTCTCCTAAAGCCGCCTATAAAACATCCTCCTCCGCAATGGGATCTAAACTTAATGTTGGCATCCTTGATACTACCTCCCTTCGAACCGTCTGCTTCATGTTCTTTGAAGTTATTGACCTGGAAAACTATATTCTTACTGGCTGTTACTTCTGCAAGAAGGGTTTCTGAGATTCAAGCTCTCTGCATTCGTTCCCCTTATTTGGTTTTTCACAAGGACAGGGTATCATTAAGAACGAACCCTTCCTTTCTCCCCAAAGTTGTGTCTCAAACCAATATTTTTCTCCCCAAAGTTGTGTCTCAAACCAATATTAACCAATCTATAGATCTACCAGTCTTTTTCCCAAACTATTCCGACAGAGCTGAACAGAAACTGCATTTTTTGGATGTCCATCGTCAGCTCAGGTACTATTTGCATAGAACAAAACAGTTCAGGAAATCGGATCAATTATTTGTCTCCTATGCAGAAAATAGGATGGGTCTTCCAGTTTCTAAAGTGACCTTATCCAGATGGTTGACTTCCACCATTTCCTATGTGTACTCTCTCAGAGGCAAGCAGCTACCTTCTAAACCAAAAGCACACTCAACCAGGAGTCTATCCACTTCTGCAGCTTTTCAGGATAGACTACCCATTGATACCATTTGTGCAGCAGCTACTTGGGCCACGCCTCATACCTTTGTCTCTCATTACAAGTTGGACCTGGCCTCCAGAGATAGGGCCAGTTTTGGTTCCACAGTTCTCAAGAGTCTGTTCCATTGAGCCACCCGGGATACAGGTGCTAGGGACGCGGTCCCATCCAGCAAGAATGAAGGCGAGATTGACAACTTAACATTTAGAAGTTATGTACCTACCATAACGTTCCATGTTAGTTGTCTTCTCTCGCCTTCTTTCTTGCATCCCTCCCTCCTTCCCCTAGCCTGGACAGATCTTGAAGAGTTCCTTTCAGGTTATTTTCCTCCTGAGCCTTCATATGAGGTCTCCTGTCATGAACTTGTGTTCCTAATTATGTTAGGTTATTCCTTAGCAGGGTAGGTTAGCTACCAAACGAGATCTGAGGTAGTTCCGCCTTGCATCAAGGGATATAGGGTTGCCTCGAGCTGGTAAAAGGAGTTCTCTAGCTAAAGCAAGTGCCGAGTCGGAGCCGAGGATCGGCTCCGAACCCATCCAGCAAGAAAGAAGGCGAGAGAAGACAACTAACATGGAACGTTATGGTAGGTACATAACTTCTAATTACAGGCCCCACATTTGAAAGTTCCCTTCCTTCTCTGAGTAAACATATTATCATGTCCAACCGATTCAAGAATGTTCTTGATATTCTGTCCCTTCCTGAATACTACCTTAATTGGTTTACCTTTTAGGTTAGGTAAGTCATTCAGTTGGGAAAACTTGTTCCATTCTCTAAGGACCGTATTCTTAAGTTTGTTGAGCATTGGCACTAAAGTTGGTGAGAAATAACGTATTATAACCTGTCATTAACAGTCTTTAATCCGTGTTTAAGAAATCTAGTTCCCAAACCTAACACGGGACTATATACCGTTTTCCTTCCTAAAATAACCTCACTTTGAATAGAGCCAATAAGTTCACCAGGATAACTACGTTCAAGGAACATGTGTTTCAATACAGCACACTGGGAAAGAAAATCAGGCTAGTCAGAAGTCATGCGGCTAATACGCACATATTGTCCCTTGACGATACCCTTTTTCTGAAAAACAGGATGCATGCTCTTGTAACTTATATATGTGTTAGAGAAGGTAGGTTTTCTAAACACCATTAATTTGAATTGGTTGTCCATCTTGTGCAAGGAAACATCCAAGTAATGAACACTGGAATCCTAAACCTGGTGGGTAAACTTAAAAAATTCAGTGTTTTGATTGATTTAAGCAATAAATTCATCCAAAAATGTATCATCCCCCAACCAAAAGATGCGAATGTCATCCAGAAATCTGGAGTAAAAGTTCCAATACTGACAATAGAGACTTTTGTGTACGAATTTATGTTCCCACACAGAAACTATAATGTCTGCAAAAGTAGGAGCACAACTGACACCCATAGCAAATTCAGATTCTTGTCTATAAAATTCACCCTCAAAGAATAAAGTTTCTAAGCACTAATTCAGCCAATTCATTACACAAAAAGATGTAATTCTCAGTGACCCCCGCTCTAGATCTCAATGCATCTTCCAACCAATTTAGACCAATGTCATGGGGAATCGCCAAAAATAAATCCACAATATCGATTGTAGTAAATAAAAGGTCTGTAGAAAAATACTCTGATTTGACCTTACTTAAGAAATCCCATGAATCCTTAACTGTGAAGTTCACTACCCCAAAGAAATTTTAATTTCCAGTCCAAGTACTTGGCTATAGGTGAAATTTTGGAACCCTCTGATGCCACTATTGGTCTTAGTGGGGGGGTTCTCTGCACACTTATGAACCTTGGGTATCACAAAGATAGATGAAACCCGAGGATAAGGCTGTTGTAAGTATTGGTAGGTATCATAATCTATCACCCCCTGATCAAACAAATCTTTGAGAGACGGGTCGATCTTTTTATATGAAATATTGATTTCATTAACTGACACTTTAGTGTATCTAGAGTCTTCATGTAGAATAGTGTGCATTTTGCTGTCCTATAAGATTTTATCCATAATGACTACCCCCCACCCACCCACCTTTGTCTCGTTCCATAACTCAGATGTTGGGGTTAGAACATAAAGTATCAAGTAACCTTTGGTCCTTGTCATCCAAGTTGGAAATAGTTTTAAATGATTTAGATTTAGATTTCTTGCGTATCTCCACTTCAAGAACAGTTTCCAAATTTCTAAGCTGAGGATAGGTTGGAGGGTTGAATACACTAGATTTTTTTGGGGGCCTTAACCCCAGGCACCTCAGAAGTATCACCAAAAAGATTCAATAAATTAAGCCGACTAATAAACCGTTTCAAATCCAGTAATAATTGAGGCAGTTTACTTTTAATGTCGGGCACAAATTTAAAACCTTTAATAAATAAATAATAAAAAAAATATCACTAGAAATATCAAGAATACTGCTCATTTTGGAGCTCTTGTAAGACGCAGCCTGGGACACTATCAGGTCCCATTCAGGTTGTGTTTTTGGCTTTGGATAGGGCTGTTTTAATCTGTGTGTTGGTGATTGCCGGGGCGTTACATTTTTCTGGTATGGTTATGGGCCTTTTAGGGGGTGAGGGGTGAAAATTTGCACTGAAACTGTCTACCAAAATGTTGGCAATATCAGTCAGTTCAGTGTATTTTGTGCCATTCTGCACCAACTTAGAGCAGATCTGAGTGTTTCCACTTAGGTTCCTGACATAGCTAAAGAACGCTTTGTGGTTATTTTTGGAGTCCTTGGCAATTTTTCTTTCGAAGCTAGCCTTGGATGATTTATTGAGGGATCGTAGTTTCTTGCTGATACTGATCACTGATGTCTTTCCTTCTAGGGATTTTGCTCTTATCTGTACTAGTTTCCTCCTGTTGTAGAGCCTGTTTATGGCAGGGGTCCACCAGACTGGGTTTCCTTTTCTTGGAGGAGTGAGTCTTGGTTTTACTTGGGATAGCAGGATCCATGCATTCCTGCAGATGATCATAGAGTGCCTTTGTATAGGTTTCAGCAGCTTGGACAGATTTGTCTATTGGCGTGGGGGCTGTGAACCTTTCCACCTCGGTCTTGAGCAACGTGAAGTTTGCTTTTGAAAATTTTTTCACGGTGGTTTCCTTGATTGGGGTTGGGGCGGAATGTGAATATCCAGAGTGATTATTCTATGGTGTGATCTAACCAGTGAGGGGCTGACGTCAGGTGTGGAACACCGGTTGCCCATGTTGGTGATGACCAGGTCCAATATGTTTCCTCTGGTGGTGGTGTTGACCAGTTGATCCAGGGTGTTCAAGTTTATAAATTGTAGGAAGTGTTGGGCAAAGGAGTTAGTACTTGAGTAGTTCTCCCAGTTAATGTTTGGGTAGTTGAAATCACCCAGTATTAGGGTGTTTGGTAGGACCTTCATATTTCCCAGTGTCTCCAGAAATGTGGAATGGGGATCCTGGGTCATGGTGGGTGATCTGTAGTAAGCTACAATTTTGGATTGCAGTTTTGCCCATTGTTAGTTGCACTTGGATGATCTCTGATGCATCGTGCTGCGCCACTAACCTGAAGGTGTGAGTATCCTTGATGAATATGGATACACCCCCGCCTTTTGTATTTCAGTCTGGGTTCTGTGATTGAAAGGTATGGTATGAGTTATAGCCTGGTAGTGCTGGGGTGCTCTCTGGAGCCTTAAACCAGGTTTCTGTTACTGCACAGATATCGATGTTCTCCATACTGAGGAGTGCCTCGAGTGCGTGCATTTTGAGGGTTAGACTTCTGGCATTGAGTAGCATTCCACTCAGTTTTTGGTTACTTGTGCTATTTACGGTGGTGGGTTTGTCTTTGGAGCCTTGCCTAAAAATAGGCAGTATGGGGGCGGCAAGAGCCTTTGCCAGTATTCGAAAGCCTAAGGGTGACAGGTGCAAGCCATCTCTTGCGAAACAACGTGGCTTGCCGAGCATGTCATCCCAGGCAGACAGATACTGGATCCCCTTTGAATGACACCAGAAACTTAGCCAATTGTTGAAGTTGATCATTTTTTCTTTATACTGTGGCATCATTCTTGGTGAGGGCAGGATGCTACTCAGGGTCGTACCTGCCTGGGCTTCATAATCGGAGAGCTCTTCCATGTCTCTTTTCATGTAGTCCAGGGAGGTACGTCTCAGGTCATTCACACCAAAATGTACAATGACAGAGTCGTATTTGTGCTTGTTCTGGAGTGACCTAAATGCTTGTGTTATGTGGCGGATCCTGGTGCCCGACAGGCAACTAACTGTAACCTTCTCCTTTTCCAGCCTAATTAGTGGGACATCAGTGTGCCTGACTATAGAGTCGCCTACCACTAGTGTGTTGGGTATGTTATTTTGCCTTGAGGGCTGTGATTGCCTGGCACACTGATTATGTGAAGTATGTGTTTCATGGTTGGTGATGGGTTATGGAGATTGCTTGGATGTCTGCTTTGGAGGTCTCTGTTGCTTTTGCAGATTTTTATTTAGAGCCTCCGAGTATGTTGTCGTATATTTGTATGTGTTATTTGCCTGTGTTGGTTTGTTGGGTTTATGTTAGGCTGGTGGTGTGTTGCAAGTATTACCCTTCTCCTCTTGACAGTCAGTTACAGTCTGGGGTTGAGAGAGCTTTGCCACCAGTCTGGCTGTATAATTGCAACTCTCGCATATATTAGTGTTTGGGGTTAGGTGGATTGGGTTGTTTGTGTAATGAGGCAGTTGTAACATTGCCTCAAAATGCCCAGATTCACCAGTTGGACTGGAGAGTACACCGGAAATTGCCCTTTGGACATGCCTCAATAGGTAGAGTGAGCTGTTTTTTCTGATTGACTGGTGGGGACGAATAGAGAGCCTTGTCCTTCTGGACAGTATAAGGGGGGATAGTGCTAGGGGTATTTAGTGCCTGTTATGAGTTTTAAGCAAGTGCTAGGCTGTAAAATGAATGGTTTGCTAGAGTTGAAGGTTCATCTAGTTCCAAGGGAAAAACTGAAGGGCAGACTTCGTGGAGTCGGGAATAGTTTAACCCTAGCTAACTGGCGCTGCCCGGCATGCAAAACCGCACAAATGCATCTTTTATGTCAGAAATATTAAAGAGAGAGAAATTGGCCCAAAATGGCCAATACAACTACAGTTTCTGGGCAGAAACCACTCCTCCAAGGGCAGGTAGGCTGTTCAGAGCTCCCTCTCTCACTGGTGAACAAAGAAACTTCCTTTTTGCCCAAGTAAAGTATGGCCAAACACAGAAGATTAAACACAGTCCAGGTATCAGCAGGTATCTGAAACTGGACTTTTCTAGCTTAGTAAGGCGGGAAAATAGCAAGATTTTTTGGCAGGGGGTTTTGTGTGGAGTCGCACGATTGCAGATCTATACATATAATCAATTTCAAGGAGGCCTATCCCTCCTTCGGAATGCATAATATATAATCTTGGTATGCACTGATTTTTTTATAAATCATTTAGTGAGCATGAATCATCCTTCTTGTTTTCCTATCTGTCCAACACGTTTTGGGGCCAGTCAGTCACTCCAAAACTGTAAGTTAGGACAGGAAGAGCAAATTGGTTTATAGCTTGTTTTTTGTTCCTAGATGTCAGTGCTGTTTTCAGGATTAATTTAAGTCTTCTGAAGTATTGTTTACTAAGTTTTATTTGCATTTGTTCATGTTTTATTGTTGATCCTTCATCAATTCCCAAATATTATACACTCCTCCTTGCTCAAGTTGTTTTATATCACATTCTTGTCCCAAACTGATGTTTTCCTGGTTTTCCAGCATTAAAGGTTGCTTTTGCACATTTATGAACACCAAATGACATTCTTATATCATCTGAAAAAGTTTAGCAACTTGCAATTGTGCTTTCAGTGCCTCATCTGATGAGGTATACCGTTTTAAATCATCGACAAAGAGAAGGTGAGAAGTCTTTACACTTTGTTGTTTTCTAGGAACCAGATTATAGCCATGGCCTAAGCTTTTGCTTAAACAGCTTAATGGATTAAGTTCAAGGCAGAATAGTAATGTTGACAGCGAGTCACCCTGGAATATCCCCCTTTGAATTTTTATCCCTGGGATAACAATCTGTCTGTTATCATGGCTTAATTGCAAAGTGGTCTGCCACTGTTTCATGGTCACTGTAATGTAATCAATCAATGTCGGGTATATCTTATACATTTTACAAATTCTTTTATCCATGAATGAGGGATACTATAAAATGCTTTTTTTGTAGTCAATCCATGCCATACTTAGATTATTCCCCTTTTTACAGTTTTCAACTATGACTTTAACAAATGATCCTTTGTTCCATATGACTTTCTTTTATTGCCCTTTAGTTCTACCGCCATAATTGAGTTTTCTTCTAAATAACTATAAACTCTGTCTGCATCATTTCCCGTATATAGTTTATACATCATCAGAAGGCAAGTTATTGGTCTGTAATTGTTGGGGTAGCTTGCAGGTTCACTCTTAAGTAGGAGCATTGTTTTTCCTGTTAGCCAGGTTGGTATCCACTCTGGGTGCAAATATAAATAGTTTTTACTCGTGGCTAAATCTTCATGCAAAGATGTTAATACCTTTAATCAGAAGTTAGGTACTGCATCTGGGCCTGAGGTTTTCCAATTAGAGGTTTTTCTTTTTTTTTTTTCAAAACAAGTTTATTGTTTTAACATATAAGAGAAATATCATAACAATTTTATACAAATAATTAAAAATAGGTATTATTATAATATTCAACAAAACAACTAAAGTATTTACAAAGACATCCACTACAATCAGATCAATTAATTAAACTAAAATACTGTGCTATTGAAATTAGAATTTTTTTAACAAATTTTGTAAATTATCCCATACAATAAAATGTGATGTTTTTCTAGTTGTTCTCATTCTAATTGTGCTTATTTCCATATGACACATTATATTCATAACATTTTTAAATTCATTGAACGAAGGAGGTGTATCTGAAATCCAATTTCTAGTTATTATTTTCCTAGCCACTGCTAGGATAGACCATAACAAGGGAAGCTTAATCTTTTTAACACATTGAGGTACAGGTGTGTTGAATAATATAAGAGACTTAGAAATAATGAAATTATCTGTAAAAGGAGCCTGCAAAAATTCATTAATTGACTTCCAGTATTCTTTCAACTTCATACAGTCATAAAACATATGAGCCCAGTCAGCATTAATTTCTACATTACATCTCTTACATAGATTATCTTTATTATTAATTTTATTCATCATCAAAGGTGTATAAAAGATCTATGTAAAATTTCCATGTATAAAGTCTCCAGACAATGGAAGATGTAGTTCTATAAGCAGATTCCAATATATATTGTTTACCTTGTTGAGTTGGCGGGTCCCCATTAATAGAGGTGAAATAATTCCAGTATGAATCTACATTGTAAAAAGTTTCTTGTCTGATAATTTTATGTATATATGAAAGTTTACCTTTATCAGAAACTTTATGCTGTAAATTTATTATCAAGTAATCAATCAGTTTTGGAATAGATTCTTTAACTGTTATGGACATTAGATCTATTCTATCAATGAGATGTTGTCTAAAGATCTGAACCTCTAACCAGCAAGTTTCTCTTAGATCAAATTCTTGTTTTAAGAAATCTAGATTTTTAACTTTATTATCAGATATCAGCTGATACCAGTACTTTAGATTATTATCTATAGCTAAATGAGCTCCTTCAGAAGTAGATGACATAAGCATACCCTGAGTATAAATTATAGGGAATACAATAAAATTCCATTCCCTATACTTAGGGTGCATGAATATAAAGTTACGATAACTAATAATAATATTTAATGGGTAACAGACCATATGTTTAGGTGTAATAGGTGAAGTACAAAATTCCTTTAGCAACCACAATATTTTTATGTGTTAAGGAGATTTTCATGAAGTGCATACTAATTAGCTCCCAATAATCTTTCCAATGTTAAGTTGTCAATCTTGCCTTCATTCTTGCTTGATGGGTTCGGAGCCGATCCCTCGGCTCCGACTCGGCACTTGCTAAGCTCGAGAGTCACTTTTACCAGCTCGAGGCAGCCCCATATCCCATGATGCAAGGCTGTAAGTACCCAGATCTCGTTTGCCGCTTCGCTTAGGAGGTCCTCCTTTTACCAGCTCCTGGTAAGTGATTAAAATACTTGATATTTTAGCCCCTTTTTACTAAAAACCCTTTAAATTTTAGTTTTAAGTTAATTTTAAAGATTTTCTGACAGAAATTTACCTGTCTCTTTTTATTTTTTAGTCAAACTTTACCCATCCCCCCCCCCGTTAGGGTGTGTGTGTGTGTGTTTGTCTACTTATACCTTTTGGTATATTTAATTTAATTTAACTCTTTGACTGGTGTGTGTGTGTGTTGTCTTTCACCATGTCAAAAGAGAGGGTCTCAGGCTTTAAGAAGTGTGACTCGTGCTGTCAGAAGATGTCTCTGACAGACGGTCACACTTCTTGCCTGTATTGCCTGGGGCCTCTTCACCTGCAGGACTCCTGTGCTATATGTCATTCCTTCAGCCAGAGAGTCCTGCAGGAAAGAAGAAACAAACTGATACTTAGGGGCCTTCTTAAGCCGGAGGGCTCTCCGGCTAAGTCGGCTCCATCCAAATCTGCCAAATCTTCCAAGGCCCAGGCTTCTGTGTCAAAGCCTGCGGCCTCGGCTCCGACTCGTTCTGAGTCGAGATCGGCTCCGGCTGGAGCCGATTCTGGCTTAACTAAGCCTTCGGCACCGATGGCTATCGGTGCCGATTCTGCATCGACCACTTCGGTATCGGTTCCGACCACCATGTGGCACAGGCATCGGTGTCGGCTCCGATCGGCTCCGACACCGTTACTTTTGTGGCTGTATCGGCTCCGGCTGGAGCCGATGCATCGAGGCTTCCTGTCGGCTCCGATAAGTTGTCGGCTCCGACAGGGTCTATAGTTTCATCGGTTCCGATGGCTCATTCCAGGAAGAGGTCGAGGTCTCCTTCCTTGGAGCCGATTCTTTCGGCTCCGGCTTCACCTCTCCTTTCGGAACGGAGCCATCGGAGCCGATCTTCAAGGTCATCCAGACTTTCAGACCATGACTTAGAGAGAGTGGTCAGCAGATTACTTAAGTCACAGGCACTGGCCCAAATGTTACATAGTCCGTCTCAACAGACGACTGTTGGTCCACACCGCGTTACAGTTCCTGCTTCAACTCTACCCCAGAGCTTGGGTTGGAGTCTTCGAATGGTTACTGCTACGGCTGGAGGACAGATACCCCTTCTGTTCCTTCAGCCTCTACTCTTATCTCCTCTTGAGACCTTCCTTAGAGGGATTCGGTGGTCGGGCTTCCATGGTCTCCTCCGAGGGGTGAGTGGCATCGGACCCTTGTCCGAACCCGCTCTTCCCTTGGAGCCTCGGCCTTGGTGAGCTCGGCTCCGACATCTGCCTCGGAGACTTCCTTCGGTGGTCCCTGGAGTTCCTAGTTCTTGAACGGGTTCTCTCGGACCTGCCTGGGAGGGAGCATTCGAGGTGATGAAGAGTGTGCTGGCCACTGGTATCAGTCAGCAGTCTGTTCCCTTAGTTCCACCCTCTATAGTGCCTGTTGACATCTCTGCCACTTCTCTTGCTACAGGACCCAGAGATCCTCCGCCTCAGGTTTCCCCATTGGGAATTTCCCCTCTTCCGAGGATTCTCCTGATGTTTCGGGAGATCCTCCTAGGAAGAGGACTTGTAAGAGGAAACATGTAGACTCCCGAGTCTGTCACTTCAGATACTGACTTTGATGAGTCAGAGGGATCCCCTAGATCCCCTCTGAGGATGTCTCCTTCTCAGACATCCTAGAACTCCTTAAACAGAGGAAACTGGCCCACCAACAATCCCTCTGAGGATGAGTCGGTATACCTAGAGGCGTTTGGATCTCGGCCCTCCACCTCCTGGGTGTCTCCGCCTTCGACCCCTTATGCAGGTTATTGCCCGAAGGCGTGGGCAGCTCCTGACTCTGTAGAGCCAGTCCCTAGGAGGCCTTCAAAATTTATCACTGCCCGTGTGACAAGCAATTCCTCACTAAGGGTGTCCCGCTGATGCCATGGTGGTGGCTGCTGCCACCAAGAAGGAACTTGCAGATCCTTCCGTACCCGTCCATCCTCCTAATAAGGACTCTAGGACCATGGATAGGTACGGTAAGCAGATGTTTTCCTCAGCGACCTTTGCTATGCGTTCGCTGAATTACCTATGTCACTTCACCAGACTCCAGAGGGATATCCTTAAGGAGCTGTGTGAAGTAGTACAGGATCCTACAGCTGCAGGAGCTCAAGAAAAAATTGCTTCGCAGCTAGGAACCCTTAATTCCATTGCAAACTCCTCCATGCGGCTAATATCATATGCTGCTGATGGGCAGTAGAGCCGCAGGTACAGGTGTGGCTCTTAGGCGCCAAGCCTGGATGCGGCTATGTGACTTTGCAGATCCCTTCAAGGCGTCCTTCACAAATTCTCCCTTTGATGGGTCAGCTTTGTTTGGCCCTCAGGTGAAGGAAACTTTGACCAGGTGCGAGCAGGACGGCAAGACTCTTTCTGCTGTAGGAGTCCGGTTTTCCACCCCTTCTAGACCTTACCCCAAAGGACAGAAAGGTGGAAAAATGTGGTTCCATAAATCCCAAGGAGTCACGCGGATTCACGTGGTCAGTTTACCCCTAGAGGCAGAGGGGTAACAACAACAGACGCTCTAGAGGCAGAGGGGTCCAAAAACAGGGAAACAGAGAGCCTCTCTCTGACAGCCCTTTCAGCATCCCTGAGATGTTGCCCGGCTGTCCCTCCTTGGAGGCAGTCGGGGAAGATTATCACTGTACCCAGAAGCCTGGCATTCCCTCACTCAAGACAGATGGGTACAGTCGATCATATCCAAGGGTTACATAATTCCTTTCGAGGAAAGTCCTTTCCCCTCAAATTCCCTTCCAGATGTACCACCGGTCTAAGGAAATTGCAGAGTTAGAAGTCTCAAAACTACTGCAAAAGAGCCATTCAGCCAGTTACAACAGACCATTCAGAACCCGGAATCTACTCAAGGTACTTTTTGGCCCCAAAAAGACGGGAGACTGGAGACCAATATTGGATCTCAGCAGACTCAACAAGTCTGTGAGGAAGACAAGATTCCGAATGGTCACTCTTCAGTCAGTTCTGCCCTTCTTACAGAAGGACAACTGGATGTGCTCAATAGATCTTCAGGATGCGTACTATCACATCAAAATTCACAGACGCTCCAGGAGATTTCTCCGCTTTCGGCTGGGGTCCAGTCATTTCCAGTTCAGAGCCCTTCCCTTTGGTCTCACTACAGCCCCCAGAGTGTTCACCAAATGCATGGCAGTGGTCACGGCTCACCTGAGACGTCAAGGATTCCAGGTGTTTCCGTATCTCAACGACTGGCTCCTGTCAGCCACCACCAGGCATCAGCTTATACAGGCCAGGGATTACACAATAAATCTTTGTTCTCATTTGGGCATCTCGATCAACTTCGAAAAGTCATCCTTATCGCCCTGCCAGTCTATTACCTTCATAGGCGCAAACTTAAACACTGTTCGGATGTCAGCTACCCTTACAGATCAAAGAGTTTCAGACATTCAGAGTCATGTCAGGATCATTCTGGCCAACAAGAAAGTACAGGCCAGAATGGTTCTAAAGGTATTAGGCTTCATGGCTGCGGCCATTACTCTTCTTCCCCTGGCTCGATTCTACATGCGCCTTCTTCAGTGGATGCTGTTCACACAGTGGTCATGCCAACAACTTCCTATGCGTCACCAGATTCTGGTGACACAGGCTTGCAAAGATCATCTTGCTTGGTGGATCACATCTCCTCAGGTTCACCAAGGCAGGTACTTTGTACCCCCATCCCCGATAGCCACTGTCACCACGGATGCCTCCCTGATCGGTTGGGGGGGTCATTATCAGGGCAGGATGGTTCATGGGACATGGCAGCCGTTCGAGTACCATCTGCACATAAATGTCCTGGAGATGAGAGCAGTGCTTTTAACGTTGCAAGCCCTCAACGACTTTCTTCCCGTAGGGACAATTGCAGTCCACACAGACAACATGTCTGTAGTTTGGTATATCAACAAACAGGGCGGAACCAAGTCCTACCCCTTGTGTCGAAGCGCTCAGACTATGGCAATGGGCGATCTCCTCTCATCGGTTTCTGGTAGCAACGCATATCCCTGGGAAAACCAACATTATAGCGGACAGATTGAGCAGAGCTATTCTCATGCCTCACGAGTGGTCTCTCAAGCAATCCATAGCGGAAGAGATTTTTCTGGAATGGGGTCGTCCATGTTGCGATCTTTTTGCTACTCCCCAAAACAGCAAATGTCCAGACTTCTTCTGTCTCTTCCCTCTACCAGGCCATCCCCCCAGAGACGCTCTGACCCAGGATTGGCCCCAGGGACTTCTTTATGCCTTCCCTCCATTTCCTCTGATACCTCAAGTTATCCAGAAAGCTACCGTTTTGAGAGCCAAATTGATTCTCATTGCCCCTTACTGGCCTCGACAAGTTTGGTTCCCGTTCCTCCATCATCACCTTTTGGTGCAGCCGTGGCATCTGGACCCAGTGCCAGATCTTCTGATTCACCAATCGGGTCAGCTGCACCGGTCTATCCCTTCTCTCAACCTCACAGCATGGTTGCTCCACTTCCTTCCTTAGCCAGGCTTCCTTTGATCTCTAACCCAGTTAGAGACATCATAGTACCGTTAAAATCCTCTACCAGGAGGATTTATACAAGCAAATAGAAACGTTTCTCTTATTCGGCTAAGGCCAAGAATATTGATCCTTTCACTGGCCCTGTTCAGGCAGTCCTGGACTTCTTAGCAGAGATTTTTCATGCAGGCTCCTCTTCTTCCACAGTCAGAGTTCAATTGGCTGCTATCTCCAATTTTCATGTCGGGATAGCAGATCATAATATTATGTCCCATAGGCTCTGCAGGGCCTTCTTGAAAGGAATTTTCCTACTAAAGCCTCCAATCAGGAATCCTCCTCCTCAGTGGGATCTAAATTTAGTGCTGACATCCTTGATTCTTCCCCTTCGAGCCAGCTGTTTCTTGTTCCCTGAAATTTCTTTCTTGGAAAACTTTATTCCTAGTGGCTATTACATCGGCCAGGAGGGTGTCTGAACTTCATGCTCTATCGGTTCGACCCGGCTATTTGGTTTTTCACAAAGACAGAGTATCTTTGAGAACTAATCCAACCTTCTTGCCTAAGGTAGCTTGGAAGAACAATTTGAATCAATCCATTGATCTCCTGTATTTTTCCCAAACTATTCAGACAGAGCTGAACAAAAGCTACATTATCTTGATGTCCACCATCAACTTAGATATTATTTGGACAGAACAAAAATTTAGAAAATCTGATCAACTTTTTGTTTCCTATGCGGATAATAAAAAAGGCCTTCCTGTTTCTAAAGTGACCTTGTCCAGATGGCTTTCTTCGGTCATCTCTGAAATTTATCTGCTCAGGGGAAAACAGCTGTGCTCAAAACCTAAAGCACATTCAACTAGGAGCTTAGCTACTTCTACAGCCTTTCAAGCTAGACTTCCTTTAGACACTATTTATGCAGCGGCCACTTGGGTCACTCCTCACACTTTTGTTTCCCATTACAAATTGGACTTGGCCTCCAGGGACAGAGCCAGCTTTGGCTCTACAGTCCTCAAGAGTTTGTTCCATTGAGCCACCCAGGATAGAGGTGCTAGGGACGCGGTCCCATCAAGCAAGAATGAAGGCGAGATTGACAACTTAACATTAAGAAGTTATGTACCTACCATAACGTTCCATGTTAGTTGTCTTCTCGCCTTCTTTCTCTACCCTCTCCTTCCCCCTGGCCTGGACAGACCTTGTTATAAGAAATTATTATGCTGAAGACCTTTCAGACCTGGTCCTTCTTCCATCCTGTAAGTTTTCTTTCTTCCTTTGGGAAGTGTTTTTTTGCTTGGTGCTATTGCCCTTTGTCATCAAACGAGATCTGGGTACTTACCGCCTTGCATCATGGGATATCGGGCTCCCGCGAGCTGATAAAAGTGACTCTCGAGCTTAGCAGAGTGCCGAGTCGGGCCGAGGATCGGCTCCGAACCCATCAAGCAAGAAAGAAGGCGAGAGAAAACAACTAACATGGAACGTTATGGTAGGTACATAACTTCTTAATGTTAAGTTGTCTATCTCGCCTTCATTCTTGCTGGATGGGTTCGGAGCCGACCGCCCGACTCGCCACTCTAAAAGCTCGAGAGTTGGTTCCACCGGCTCGAGGCTCCCCTTATATCCCACAATGCTAGGCGAGAGTTACCTCAGATCTCGTTTGCCACAGCTTCGAGGTTGGTTTTCTACGGTTCTTGGTAAGTACTATTTCTTGTTGAAATTAGTCTTTAAAAACCCCTTTAATTTAATATATTTACTTAGTTTAGTGTAGTTTAGAAAACTTTTTATTCCCTTCCAAAAATTTCCGTTTTTTTCCCTCAAGAACCTTAGGTTCTTCCTTGAGCCTATAGGCCTTTCCTTCCCTAGTGGAGTGTGTGTGCATTATTTTATTTTAAAATTCTAGTACTGCTTTTATTATAATTTAACTTGACAGGGTGTAACTAGTGTGTTTGTGTGCGTGTTTGTGTACACCTGTTCAAACAAAAATGTCTAAAGAAGCAAAGGTCTCCGGATTCAAGAAGTGTGATGCGTGCTGTCAGAAAATGTCTCTGACAGACGCTCACACTTCTTGTGTCTATTGTCTGGGGCCTTTGCACCTGCAGGACTCCTGTGCTGTGTGCCATGGCTTCAGCCCCAGGGTCCTGCAGGAAAGAAAGAATAAACTGATTCTCAGAGGCTTACTCAAGCCAGAGGATTCCCTGTCTGTTTCAACAGGGAAGCCCTCTAAGGCATCTAGGTCTTCGGCTCCGGCAACTGAGCCGAGACCTAAGGTTTCTCAACCTTTGCCTTCATCGGCTCCGGCTGGAGCCGATAAGTCTCAGTCCACAGTTTCTGTGGCCCGGCTCCGGCGGAGCCGAGGTAGTAAGTTCCGTGTCGGCTCTGACCAGACCTTCGGAGCCGACAACTAGGAAGAGGTCCAGGTCACCATCTCTTGGCTCCGTTCATTCGGCTCCAGGATCTCCCCTGCTGTCTGAACGGGCCAAAGATCTCACTCCTCTAGGTCATCGAGGCTGTCGGATCATGACCTTCAGAGGGTAGTGAGTCGACTACTTAAGTCCGAGGCACTGGCCCAGATGCTTCAGAGCCCGACTCATCAGTCGATGCCTGCCCGGTCCATCAACATATTCCTCCTTCGACTCTCTTGAGCTCGGGCGGGTCGGGTCGGAACCGAGACTGTGATTGCGTCGGAGCCGATACAATTGTCTTCGGCTCCGTCGTCGGCTCCGTTTTCTTCCTTGGAAGAATCTCGGCGCCGGACTTCCCTCGTCGGCTCGAGGGTGAGTGGCATCGGACCCTTGTCCGACCCCCTCTCCCTCTCGGTGCTTGGCGCTGGTGAGTTCGGCTCCGACATCGGCCTCGAGCCATCACTGTCGGTGCCGAGGGGTTCTTAGCTTCTCGGGCGGGGACCTCTGGCTCTGCCTGACAGGGGTGCATTCGAGGTCATGCGGAGTGTGTTAGAGCCTGGCTCTACTCCACAGTCGGCTCCGTCCGCCCCTCCCTCTATGGTGCCTCAGGCTAAGTCGACTCACTCCCTCATCCCGGACCGCAGAGAGCCAGCTCCTCAGGAGCCCCTGTGGGATTTCATCCTCTTCGAGGCCTCTCCTGATTTGGCAGAAGAGCCCCCTCGGAAGAGGAAGTGTAAGAGGAAACACATTGACTCACCTGAGTCCATCACGTCAGACACAGATTTGGATGATTCTGAGGGTTCCCCGTTCCCCTTCTGAAGATGTCTCATTTGCAGACATTCTGGAGATCCTGAAACAGGGGAAATTGGCCAGCCCTCAACCCTTCGGAGGACGAATCTGTGTATCTTGAGGCGTTGGCTCTCGTCCTTCCACCTCCTGGGTGTCCCCCTTGACCCCCTCATGCAGGTGGTTGCTAAGAAGGCATGGACGGCTCCTGATTCAGTGGACCCCACTCCCAGGAGACCCTCTAAGTTCATAACAGCTCCAGCAGACAAACAATTTTTAACAAAAGGAGTTTCTGTGGATGCTATGGTGGTAGCTGCTGCCACTAAGAAGGAGCTAGCTGATCCTTCAGTACCTGTCCATCCACCTAACAAGGAATCTAGGTCCATGGATAGGTACGGGAAGCGGATGTTCTCGTCAGCGACATTTACCATGCGTTAAGCTGAACTACCTGTGCCATTTTACTCGTCTTCAAAGGGACTTGATCAAGGAAGCGAGTGAAATGTTAAAGGATCCTACAGCTGCGGGTTTCAAGATAAGAAGAACACGCAGCTGGCTACCCTTAATTCCATAACCAACTCCTCCATGCGCCTTCTTTCTTACGCGGCTGATGGAGCGAGCAGAGCCGCAGGGACAGGTGTGGCCTTACGTAGGCATGCCTGGATGCGGCTATGCAATTTTGGACCCCTTCAAGGCGTCTTTCATGAACTCCCTTTTGATGGATCATCTCTCTTTGGTCCTCAAGTGAAAGAAACCTTGACTAGGTGCGAGACTGATGGCAAGACCCTTTCTGCCGTCGGAGTCCGTTTCTCTACTCCTTCCAGGCCTTACCCCAAAGGCCAGAAAGGTGGAAAGATGTGGTTCCGTAAACAATCTCAAGGGACTTCGCCTGACGCACAGAGTCGTTTTCCCACCAGAGGCAGAGGTGGGAATAACAATGGTAGACGTCGCCCTAGGGGCAGGGGGGGTCCGCAGAACCAGGGCAATCGGGAAGCCTTCCTGACAAACCCTTTCAGCATCCCTGAGGTGTTGCCCGACTGCCCATCTTCGGAGGCAGTCGGGGGAAGATTGTCACTGTACCCAGAAGCCTGGCTATCCCTGACTCAAGACAAATGGGTACAGTCCATCATTTCCGAAGGCTATTCTATCCCCTTTCTTCGCTTTCCAAATCAGTCAAAAAAATCCCTTCCAGATGTTCCACCGCTCAAAGGGATCTAGCAGTTTTGGAAATTTCAAAACTGCTTGCAAAAAGAGCAATTCAGCCAGTTCCAGCAGACCAGCAAGGATCCGGAATCTACTCAAGGTTCTTTTTAGTTCCAAAGAAAACAGGGGACTGGAGACCAATTTTGGATCTCAGTGTCTTGAACAAATCAGTCAAGAAAACAAGATTTCGGATGGTCACGCTGCAATCCATCCTTCCCCTTTTGGGCAAAGGAAACTGGATGTGCTCTATAGACCTTCGGGATGCGTACTATCACATAAAGATGAACTACGCTCCAGAAGATTCCTCCGCTTCAGGCTGGGAACCAGTCATTTTCAGTTCAGGGCCCTGCCCTTTGGTCTCACCACTGCCCTCCGGGTGTTTACCAAATGCATGGCAGTGGTAGCTTCTCACCTGAGACGACAAGGATTCCAGGTGTTTCCATATTTGGACGACTGGCTCCTCACAGCTCCCACCAAGCATCTCCTTCTGATGGCCAGAGATTACACTTTACGCGTTTGTCAAAAGCTGGGTATTTCATTAAATTGCGAAAAGTCTGTTTTGTCGCCTTGTCGTACTATTACCTACATAGGCGCAAATCTAGATACAATAAACATGTCTGCAAGGCTAACACATCAGAGAATATCAGACATTCACAAATTGGTATCACTCCTTCTCAACAACAACAGAATCAAAGCCAGGTTAGTTCTAAAGGTGTTGGGAATTATGGCAGCAGCCATACCTCTGCTTCCATTAGCCAGATACCACATGCGGATCCTTCAGTGGATGCTTTTTACTCAATGGTCATACCAGGAACTTCCAATGTCTCACACCATTGTGATCACGCAAGCGTGCAAAAAGCATCTCATGTGGTGGATGTCTTCCCCCCAGCTCCTGTCGGGAAGACCCTTTGTTCCACCTCCTCCGGTTGCTACTCTGACAACGGATGCCTCCCTGATCGGGTGGGGGGGGCATTATCAGGGCAGGACAGTCCAGGGCACATGGCAACCAAACGAATGCCACTTGCACACAAATGTTCTAGAGATGAGAGCAGTGCTTTTAGCGTTGCAAGCCCTTCAAGACTCTCTTCCCTTGGGAACAATTGCAATCCAGACAGACAATATGTCTGTAGTGTGGTACATCAACAAACAAGGCGGAACCAGATCATACCCCCTGTGTCGAGAAGCACTCAGACTGTGGCAATGGGCGATTTCTTCTCGGCGGTTTCTGATAGCAACGCACATCCCCGGGAAGTCCAATCATATTGCGGACAAGTTGAGCAGAGCTATACTCATGCCTCACGAGTGGTCTCTGAAAGACTCTGTAGTGAGAGAAATTTTTCTCAAGTAGGGTCAGCCTTGCTGCGATCTTTTTGCTACTCCCCAAAACAGCAAGTGCAGAGAATATTTCACTCTATTCCCTTTACCAGGCCAACCCAGCAGAGGCGCTCTAGTCCAAGTTTGGCCCGGGACTTCTGTATGCATTTCCTCCTTTCCCACTGATCTCTCAAGTAATACAGAAAGCTATCGCTCAGAAGGCCTCATTGATCCTCATTGCTCCTTACTGGCCTCGACAAGTGTGGTTCCCCTTTCTACATCGTTTTCTCTTGGAGCGACCGTGGAATCTGGACTTAGTTCCAGATCTTTTGATCCATCAGTCGGGTCAGTTTCATCGCTCCCTCCCCTCTCTGAACCTCACTGCTTGGTTCCTCCAGTTCCAACCTTAGCCAGGCTTCCTCAATTATCTCACTCTGTTAGAGATATATTGATAGCTTCCCATAAATCTTCCACTCGAAAGATTTATTTGAGTAAGTGGAAACGCTTCTCATATTGGGCTCAAGGAAAGGACATAGATCCTTTCACCGCTTCCATCCAACTAGTCCTTGATTTTTTAGCTGAACTCTTCCATGCAGGTTCATCTCCCTCTACACTTAAAGTTCAATTGGCAGCTATTTCTAACTTTCATGTGGGTATTTCTGAATCTGCCCTAATGTCCCACAAACTCTGCAAAGCCTTTTTGAAAGGAGTTTTTCTTCTCAGACCTCCTATAAGAAATCCTCCTTCCCCTTGGGACCTAAATTTAGTTCTTGCTTCTTTGATTCTTCCCCCTTTCGAACCTGCAGCTTCCTGTTCTTTAAAATTATTATCATGGAAAACTCTTTTTCTGGTAGCTATTACATCAGCTAGAAGAGTTTCAGAGCTTCAAGCACTCAGCTGTCGTCCTCCTTATCTTTTGTTTCATAAGGACAGAGTATCCTTACGAACTAACCCGTCCTTTTTGCCTAAAGTGGTCTCGACATCAAATCTGAATCAATCCATTGTTTAACCAGTCTTTTTTCCAGAATACTCCAATAGGTCTGAACAAAAATTACACTGCCTGGATGTTCACCGTCAATTGAGGTACTACTTGGATAGAACTAAACAGTTCAGAAAATCTGATCAGCTGTTTGTCTCCTATGCGGAGAGCAGAAAGGGACTTTCAGTTTCAAAGGTATCATTATCCAGATGGCTAACATCATTGATTTCCCTTGTATATGAGATTAGACATCAAAAGCTGCCTGATAAACCTAAAGGCTCATTCCACCAGAGCTTTGGCTACTTCTTTAGCTTTCCAAGACAGACTGCCTATTGACACCATTTGTGCAGCGGCTACTTGGGCTACTCCTCACACTTTCATTTCTCATTATAAGTTGGATTTAGCTTCTAGGCATAGAGCTAACTTTGGTTCCACTGTTCTCAGGAGTCTGTTCCGTTAGGCCACCCGAGACAAGGTGCTAGGGACGCGGTCCCATCCAGCAAGAATGAAGGCGAGATAGACAACTTAACATATAGAAGTTATGTTCTTACCATAACGTTCCATGTTAGTTGTCTTCTTCTCGCCTTCTTCTTCCCCACCCTCCTTCCCCCTGGCCTGGACAGACCTAGAGGAGTTGTGATTGTGACCTCTCTTTCTACCACCTCGTTCTTAGACATATGCTATTATGCATATTTCCTGGTTCAGGATGTAGGTCACCCTTCTTTCTTCCTGTTGTTAGAGGTGGATTCTTTTACAGTTATTCTGTTACTATTATAAGCTGGGGTTAGCTTACAAACGAGATCTGAGGTAACTCTCGCCTAGCATTGTGGGATATAAGGGGAGCCTCGAGCCGGTGGAACCAACTCTCGAGCTTTTAGAGTGGCCGAGTCGGAGCTGAGGTCGGCTCCGAACCCATCCAGCAAGAAGAAGGCGAGAAGAAGACAACTAACATGGAACGTTATGGTAAGAACATAACTTCTATTTTCCAATGCTTGGCAAATGAGACATACCAGATGTAGACCATACTTTCAATCTACTAGGAATGATTCTGCTGATAACACTGTCGTTCCGACTAGTAATGATTTTAGAGTTGTGTTCCAATTTGCTAGTAACATTAACCAATACACTGATGTTATTAGGAGACACTGGCATCTGTTACAAGAGGTCCCTAACCTTAATGCCACAATTGCCAATACTCCACGCTTTAGCTTTAGGAACAATAGGTCACTTAAACAGTATCTTTGCAACAGTGAACCACACAACACTACATGCATTTCCACCCGTCATGGCACGTTTCCATGTAGATCATGTAGTGCATACCCATATATCTACAGTAAAAACATATATATATATTCATCCAACCACACTTTTTAAACTACATTCCAACACTTATTCAGATTGCAAGACTACTGACGTCATTTACTTTTGTTTTTGCCAGCAATGTCCTGCCTTCTATGTTGGCAAAACTAATAGGCTTTTTAAAGACAGAATTTTAGAACATATCCGTGACATTAGGAATAATAAGCAAACAAATGCACTTGCTAATCATGTTATGTGCACAGATTCTTCTCATTCCTTCAAATTCTTTGCCTTGCAACACATATATAGAAATCTGAGAGGTGGAGATACAGAAAATGTTAGAGAGAGCCATGAACAGAAATGGATACTGAAACTTAATGCAGAAAGATACCCAGGCCTCAATGGTACCACCTCTTTGATTCCATTCTTGAAAGCTAGACGCCTTAAACATTGACAGTTTTTATTGTTCATATTTATTTTTATTGTTACCTTTATTATATTACATTTTATGCATATGCAAATGTATTTTATGCAGTATTTATTCAGCATTTTATATCTTATTCATACCATTACTATGCTCATGTTGTAACTGTCTCTCTTTAAATAACTTTTGGTGTATGACATCATTAATTGATGAGATAATTGTTTTTTTACCTATTTAAGCAGTGTTATTCACTTGATCTTTGTCTGATGAAGCAACTATTGTTGCAAAAGCGCTCACCTTTGTCTTTTTTACTTTTTGTTTTCATTAAACGTTATTGTGTGTTACCTTGGTGCATTGTGTTTATATTTGTCTTGTGCACCCAGCTATCTTTTTTTTAGTTTTTGACCTACTTCTATTCATGATATATGCTATGTAAATACAGTCTATATATCGGTGTCGCCTGTGTGAGAGTTTGTGAAAACAGGGTCCACAAATGTCAAGGGTACTCACCAAGACTTGATTAATTCAATTTCAGCACTACTACTCTCGTTTGCTGCTGACTTTTCATCTCTCCATCTGTCTTATCTGATGTAGATCCAGGACTATCTGTTGATTATTAGACTAACCATAACCATCAGCATGTTTCAGTGCCTGTTAATACATTATCTGATAACCTTAACCATCTGGTCATAGGAGATCACAAAAAGTAGTTTTGAATACACTGTGTGTCTGTGATTGCTTGCCCCATAGCTTGTTGCCACATCTCGTTCTTTAGTAATTGCATTATTTTTGTACATGCTTATTTTTTTCACTTTAACTCCTCTCTGAAAAACTTGTTACACATTTCATGCATCTTAATTTGGACACCTGTATTGTTTCTGCATATTATCTTTACTTTTTAATTTATAATTTAGGGTTGCAAATAACATGGGCTGGCTGACACTGAAGTCTTTTTTTTGCATAGGCTGACACTGAAGTATTTTTTTTGCATAGGTTACTTCAGCCTAGTCACACTGTTAGCAATAAGTCTGAAAACTTAATTTGTGGCTGGCTATACGCTCCTGTAAATTTAAAGTTCAGTAATGCTGCTTTCATATAATCTAAAAAAAACAACAAATTCATCACTGTCCATATTACCCAAGATATCCACTTTATCCAAATTGTTCTTAGCATCATATGTGAAATAATGATCAACATTTAGATCACTATTATCATTATTTCCTATACCCACTTCCTTGCCCTGCCTGCCATGCTCGTTGGTTACGTTTAAGGACTTTTTGAACCATGCCTCCCTTAATGGCATGTTGGGGACTAACACTCACACCTGGCTTACCTATCTCACCCTGCCACTTCATCAGGCAACCAAACCACTAATCACAACACTCGAGTCGACTGGGCTGCAGTAAGGGCTTTATCCTTTATGCCACTGGAGCAACTTTGCTTAAAAGGGATTTTTGTGTGTAAGGTTTTTGTGAGAAAATTACTTAAAAATCTATTTTTTTACTAGCTTTGTACATTTTAATGTAAAGTGTGTGTGCATGTGGGTCACGATTTTGTGCTTTTTGGGACTGTCTTACAAATGTTTTACTTTAACAGTTTTTTGTCAGAAGATTTACTAACTCAGGCTTCACTATCTGTTTGTGAGGATTCCTTCCTAGCTAGAACAAGAAGCAATTGTCTGTGTCCATGGTTATTGTTTCCACCATCTGCAAGAAGAAGAAAGATGTTAGGGAGTCTTTGGGTGTCTGTCTGGCTCCTTTACTCTATTACTGCCTCTTCCACTGGTGGGTGAATTGTCAAAATGGGTTCCTCAGACCACTTACTTTTTGCCACTGGTCCCCTTGGTGTAGCTCCTCAGGAAGCCAGCAATGATTGTCACATCTTGTGCAGCTTTGGGATTGCCCTCACAAGGCAAAAGAAAACCACTCTTGATGGGCTTGGGGGAAAGAGCAAGTGACTGTTTACTGCTTGGCCAGGGTAAGGTGTCTAATTCTTGGGTTAGCATTCCTGTCATAGGTTGATCTTTTTACAAGGAATCTTCCATGACGCAAAAGCAGAAACTTAAAATGCTTCTTTAACTAAAGACAAGGAAGATTTGCATGGATTACCTAAGAGGTGCCTTTGTTTTTAGTGTGTTAAATCTAATTATACCATGACCCCCCCATTAATATTCTAAAACGTGCACGCAGATTGGTCAGCGTGCACGTTGTAAATCGACTTATACTAATAGAAAAAGGTCCGGTCGCCCGGACTTTTTCCATTAGTGTAAGTCTCTCTTAAAACACTGTCTCGCTATGTTAAAAGAGTTTAACATAGTGACACAGGTTTTAAAAAAGTAACCGAGATCTCCGTTGCTTTTTTTAAAGCTGTCTCGCTATGTTAAACACCTTTAACATAGCGACACAGTGTGTAAAAAAAAAAGCAACGGAGATCTTGCTTTCTCCGTTGCTTTTTTTTTAAACCTGTCTCGCTATGTTAAATGGGTTTAACATAGCGAGACCGCTTTAAAATAAGCAACGGAGATCTCCGTTGCTTATTTTAAAGCTATCTCGCTATGTTAAACCCATTTAACATAGCGAGACAGGTTTTAAAAAAAAAAGCAACGGAGAAAGCAAAATCTCCGTTGCTTTTTCGTTATGTTAAATGGTTTTAACATAGCAAGACAGCTTTAAAATAAGCAACGGACACGTTGCTTATTTTAAAGCTGTCTCGCTATGTTAAACCCATTTAACATAGCGAAACAGTAAAAAGCAACGGAGATCTTGCTTTCTCCGTTGCTTTTGGCCACAGCTCTGATGTACTGCGTAGGCATGCGCAGTACATCAGAACTGCCGCGGATACCAGACAGCTGCGGAAGGGCAGCAAAGAGGCATTATACAATGCCATTATTTAAGAAAAGTAATTCGCCCTCGGGACCAAACCACGCCAACCGTGGGTAAATCCCGCATTACCCACACCCAGGCGTGGGTTATTGCTATATTCTTCACTACATTGAAATAGAAAAAGTCAAATATTTCCTTCACAGTCTGACGATTTCCAGTCAAATGAGTAGGGAAGGGAGTGGGAGTGTGATTAGTCAGTTAATTCTCCTCAAGCTATGTATTCTGAGGAAAGTGTTTCTTCAGATTTCTCTCCAGAAGAACATTTTTCTGATGCTTTAAACAAAATGAGTCATTTCAGTGGGAAGAGAATTAAATCATGTCTGAGCAGAAGTAGTATGGTCTGTTAAACTGGAGGTTTGTCATCCTGCAGCTTTTCTTCCTGTGTTGTCTGCCTTTGATGGTGGTTTTCTTTAACTTGCATTATGCCTCAGTCCCCCTGTCCCCCCAGAATGACAGATTCTGTAAAGTAGCTCAAACACACAAATTCTTGTTCTCTAATGCCGCATCAGATTCTGGCATAATATATTTGTCTTCTACTGCTAAACATATTGTGAATGGTAATCCCATTCCTTCTGACCACAGGGGAAAGCGAAAGCTGCTGACAGATTTGCTAATGGTCTTTATTCTTCTACTACCTTAACTTTCAGAAGTTTGAACTGCCAGGCTCACCAGTTAAAATTTTTACTGGGTTCTTTTGAGAACATGAGAAAGTTAACTGTTAGCCTTTTTACTTCTAAGGTTGACATTTCTTTGAATTCCACAATTGAGTTTGCTTCACTGGTAACCAAACACTGACGTGCTCTTATGATTGTGCTGATTTTGTTTCCAGAGCTGCTGCTGCTAGTTCAATTATGAAAAGATTTGCTTCATTACATTGTCTGACTCTACCAGAATATGTTAAAGTTGAGATTTTGAGTATCCCCTAGACAAAGGTATGTTGTTTGGGCCCTCAGATGCTGAGGTCCTTAAATTTCATGTGCGTGGAAATTGATTCAAGGGGTCACTCTTATTTTTCAACCTCATTTTTAGAGTTCAGTAAAGATTTATCCTGTTTTTCAGCAAGAGGAATTTCAAAAAGCTGCTGCAAGAAGACCGATAAAAAAGGGAGAAGGGGGCTCCAGGAACCAAGGACACTTCAAAAAGTCAGAATGACTGTTTGCTTTTTATATCCTCTCCTCTCCCTTGGCCTGCAGTCCTTCAAATTTCTGTCTCCATCTTCCACAGTGGCATCTGTATTGTATCAGACATTTGGATTCTAACAGTTATCCAGTAGGGGTGCCGGTGGTAGTGGGAATCCCTTGCCCCTTTTCAACGGATTCTTCTTCATCCTGTGAACTAGACATACTTATTTTAGAGCAAATGTTGGCTCGGATGGTGGTAGAACCTGAGCCCTCAGCTCAGAGCAGCAGTGTTTTTCATTCAAGGATTTTTTTGCTTACCAAAGAAAGACGTAACTGAGATCGGTCCTAGATTGCTCCTGTTTCAATCTTTGTCAAGATTCCAAAATTCAAAATGTTAACTCTTTCAGACCCTGCCACGTTCAATTCACAAGGAATTCAGGCATTTAAAAATGTCCTTTTCGTATCACTGTTGCAGTACTCCTAACAGAAAGGATCTTCTGTCAAGGACAGCCCAACATCTGGTCAGTATACCAAAGCCTTAGTATTTACAAATGCAGAAAGTCACAAGTACGCTCGCTGCATAGGGTATAAATGTGATGTACTGACACACATATTCAGATTTTCTTTGCCGTCATTCCAGATGCCATCATTGAGCATCAATCTATGCATCTTTCTGCTGTGTTGGTTACCAAGCCATTTTTTCAGAGAGGTGCCCTGTTGGGGTTTCTCCTTTTCTTTTTATTTCATATAGATTGGTTTCATGTCCTCCAGAAAGGGAAGAGATCAGTGTGAGAGGCAGATTCCCATAAAGATCATCACAACCAGTACCTCTTTTGTTTGGGTGCTTCTCATGGCCATACGCAGTATTCTGTCTGCCACATTTTTGTCCCCAAGACCCTACATAGTCCTCTCTCCTTATCTGTTTACCTTGAAACCAATGTCTTAAGTTGTTGGCTCATGGTATTATGGCACAGTCTTCCTGTCATGAGGGTCAGCAGTTAGCCAAGAAGAAGGCCAAAAAAACTTTGGCCTTCTACAGCTGCTGTCCAGCCTCCCTTGGACATTTTTCTCAAGGTTGGTGAAAGTCAGGAGGATAGTCTGCTGTTTGCTAGGGATTCCTCTGCCATGACCCCATTGGAGTCCAGCATGGATCCAACTTCTTGCATGTCCTCGGAGGCTTTGTAGATCTCTGCTTTAGACTTTGAGGAGGAATCTTGACTGATTATATACAAGGGACTGAAGGGAACTCCACAGATTTTAATGAGGGTGGAGATCCTTACTATGCTTAATGAGTGCGCCAAAGGTCTGACCCTCATAGGGTGTGGAATCCCACAGAAGTAGAAACAGAGGACCAAGTATATTTCCCTTGCAGTTAAACATCCCCAACATGAATGACAGGATTTTACTCCAGGGTTGTTTAATGCTTTGATGGCTATAAACCCTACTCCTCCCCCAGATCTTTCACTCCTCTTAAAAGGCCCAGGGAACTAGATTCCTCTTATCAAGATCAGGATTCTGGGAAAGAGTCCTTGGCAAATTCTTCCTGAATTTCTTATCCCTTGGATTATGGTTCAGAGGAGGAGGATTCTGTTAGTCCAGATCCTCCCTTAATGGAATCTCTTTTGGGGACACTTTCCTGTATGATGGAATTCTTTAAGTAGATTTGCTCTCAGGTTCCTGATATACAGAAAAAGGTATTATGGGCTTCTTCAGATGGAGTCTTCCGAACCTTATGCTGTTTCCCCTGCTTTGGCTCTCCTTCTGGATACTTTGTCAGCAGCTTCTGTGTCCTTTGATTCTCAACCCCCTGCTCCCTGAAGACATGACAGATTTTACAAATTGCCTGATGATTGTAAATGTTTGCATAAATGTCCTTCTGTAGTGTCTGTCTCTTCAGACAAACTCTCCAAGTTTTTGCCCACTACCAAGTTACTTCTTTTGATGAGGCTAGTAGGGCCATGGTGAGGCTGAGCAAGATTTATACTGCTGCCATCTTATCCTTTAGGGCCATTACTACCAGTCTCCTAGGACCAGATGTGTTTTACTTCCTGACTCTGAGGGGAAGGCATCTTTGCCCTTTACCTGTTGGGGTTCCACCTCTGAAGTTGCTCACCATATTTTTAAGTGCAGCTATGGTGCAGCTGATGCTTTCTCAAGGGCTGTTGCATTTGGTTCTGTTTATAAGGCATTACTCCTGGCTACATCTTCAGGCTCTTTCTGAAAACATCAAGGCCAAAATGTTGGGTTCTCCTTTAGACAATAAAAATTTAATTGGTTCTGCTTCTGCAGAAGTCTCTTCAGGATAAGGGCATGGAATATAGGAGTTGAAACATTTTTTAATCCTCTTTTGTTCGCAAGCAGTCTCACCCCCCCCCCCAAAATGTAAACAAGGTTGTAGATGTGTGCCTCCTGCCAAGTCTACTCAAGTTCTTGCTTCCCAGAAACCTTCCTTTCCTGACAAGCTGGGTTCTGTTTCACAGTTTGCTTTCCCTTTCCCCTTGGCCAGGTCCTTTTATCTCTTAATCTTCCCAAACTGGATGAGAATCACAAGAGACTGTTTTGTTCAATCTGTTATCTGCCAAGGGTATTTTATGGTTTGGAAATCCTTTCCTCCCGTTTTGGGCATCCCTCAACCTTCTGGGAACATTTCTTTTTTTCACGGAAGTGCTTCACTCTCTTTTGGACCAGGTCACCATTTAGGTTGTACCCCCAGCCCAGGTAGGGAAGGGGTTTTATTGCAGAATATTTTTCTAGTTCCCAGGAATGAGGACACCTAGAGACCAACTCTAGATCTTTCCCAACTCGACATCTTTCTCAATAGTCCTTCTTTTGGATGTCTTTTCACACATTATTTCTTCTTCTTCCCCAGACCTTTTTAGTCTTTCTGGCTCTCAAGGATGCTTGCCTTCATACCCCCATCCATTCCTTTTTCAGGAAATTTTTCATGTTTCTCTGTTTCTTCATTGCATTTTCAGTTCTCTGCTTTACTTTTGGGCGCCTCTGCTGCCCCAGGGGTATTCACCAAATGCTTTGCTCCTGTCATGGCTTTTTGCAAGATGAAAGGGGTTCATATCTTTCCTTATCTGCTCATTCAAGCTTCTTCTCCTGAGGCTGTGCTGCAGGATCTCCAGTTTACTATTTACATGATAGAGTCAGGGGTTCGCCATAAACTTTCCAAAATCAGTTCTTACTCTTTTTCAGAATCTTGTTTTTCTTGACTGCAGGATCCAGACCATCTTCATCCTGGCATTTCTGCCCACGCCCAAGGCCCGGTCTCTTATTGCCTTTTTCCAGTTTCTTATTTCTCTGGAGTTGGTCACGGCCAGGGATTTTCTCAGGGCTCTTGGGTTCACAGCTTCCACCATTCTCATGCTTCTCTGGCCAGGGTCCATTTGAGAAAGCTTCAGTGGTACCTGAAGTCAATGTAGTTTCAACATTGACACCACTGGACTTCCCAGTTCTCTTCCTCCCTTCTCTGAAACAGGAGCTTCAGTGGTGGATTCATTAATCCGGGTTGTCCTTTCCAGATTCTAGACCTGACAGGAGCTCTTTACAGATGCCTTGGACAAGGGATGGGAGGGGGGCTACTTCAGCTCTCTCAATGTTCAGGGTCTCTGGCCTCTTCATCAAAGTCGGACCACATCAGCATAAAGGAAATGAGGGCTCTGCTTGTGGTTTTTCATTCCCTCCTTCATCCCAGGCCCCTCAGAGTTTTCACAGACAATACCACAGTGCTGTGGCATGCCAACAAGCAAGGGGGGGGGGGGTTACAAGGTACAGCTCTCTCAATGTTCAGGGTCTCTGGCCTCTTCATCAAAGTCGGACCACATCAGCATAAAGGAAATGAGGGCTCTGCTTGTGGTTTTTCATTCCCTCCTTCATCCCAGGCCCCTCAGAGTTTTCACAGACAATACCACAGTGCTGTGGCATGCCAACAAGCAAGGGGGGGGGGGGTTACAAGGTACTACTTTCTCTTCAGGTCTGAGATTTAGCTGTCTAGTATCAAGTAACTCTTCAGGCTGCTTACATTCCCTCTAAGCACAATCTAGTGGCAGACTTTTTGAATAGGTCCAGCACACAAGCTCAGAAATGGCTGCTTTACAGAGATGTGTTCCTAGACATTTGTCCAGCAGCGGGGTATTCCTCAAGTAGATCTTTTTGCCTCTCCTTTGAACTCTGAGTCCCTAGTCCTCTGGCTTGCAAAGTGGCCTCAGTCTCTTTTTCCTTGGAAGGAGATGTCTGTGTATGTCTTCCCTCCCCTTCCTCTGCTTCTGAGAGTCTTACACAGGATCAGGTAGGACTCTCCCAAAATCTTGTCATTGACTTCCTTTTGCAAGAGAGCACTGGCTTTCCCTTCTTCCTTACTTGGGCAGGGGCAAACAATACAGGTTACCTCACTGGGTGGACCTTTTTCACACAAAACAAGGGGTCTCTCATACATACATCGTCACTTGTCCACTCTTCAGCTGATGCTGTAGGTGATGGGGTTTTGATCCCTTTTAGGCACCTCTTTTCTGAGGACATGCTTGGAGTCCTGCAGGAGGCCAGGAAACCCACTACTACGAAATCATATTTGTCTAAAATGGAAAAAGATTTTATCTCTGGTGCCTCTCTTGAAACTGGGATCCCTTATCTGTACAGGTTCCTATGGTTCTCCTGTTCGTGTGATCTGCTTCATGCTAGGTTGGAATATTCTTGAGTTAAAGCTTACCTGTCAGCAGTCTCTGCTTGTCTGCCCTTGTCTTCTCCTTTGGCCGATAGATTTGAGGTCAAGCAAATTCTTAAAGGCAGCCTTCATAGCAGGCCTCCCAAGAAGCCTATTCGGCCTTCCTGGGACCTCGGTTTTGTTCTTGAAAACCTGATTTGGGCTCCCTTTGAGCCTGCTGCTTTAGCTTCCTTACAGCACTGTACTTGGAAGACTGTTCTTTTAGCCCTCACTTCAGCTACGAGATTATCTGAGCTTCAGGCTGTCGTGACTGTTCCATCCTTTTCACTTATTCACAGAGACAGATTGTCTCTCTGTACTAATCCTTCTTGTATGCCAAAGGTGGTCAATGAGTCATCTCCTAGTCTGTTTATCCTCCTTCCTTTTTTTCTTCTCTGCAGTCTGCCGGTGAGAAGGTTCTTCACACCTTGGATTGGCATAGACAGCCCCGATATTATTTGGATAAAACTTATTTGCATTTGTAAATCTGAGCAGCTTTTTGCTTCCTTTCATCCTGGGTCTTTGGGTTTGGCTGTTTCTAAGTAAACCATCTCATCCTGGATTTCTAATGCAATTTCTTTTTGCTATTTTTTTCATGGTAAATGCCTTTCCTCTTCCGTTAAGGCTCATTCTGCCAGAGCTTGGCTTCCTCTAGTGCTTTTTTCAAGGGGCTGGATACCAATGCCATCCTTGAGGCTACTACTTGGTCTTCTGTCCATACCTTCACTAGGCATTACAAGCTGCGTGTTATCTCCAGGGTTAGAGTTGGCTTTGTCAAGGCTATCCTGCATGGGTTTCTAGAGGGCTCTTCCTGCCAAGTTTTCTTTTCAGCTTTTGTTCTCTATTAGAACTACTGCAGTAGTGGTGTAGAAGGACATGACTTAGTACAGTTTTGTAAAATCTTACCATAACAGTAGCTGTCTTTCTCTTCACTGTTGCAGTATTCACTCCCTCCCTCCTTCCCCCTGCTCTAGCCTGTTCTTGCCTACTTCTTTCTTTTCTCCTTCTGGATTCACATGTTCTTCCTTGTCTCGAAGGATGTTCTGTTTCTCTTGGGGCTTTTTCAGTTCGGAATGTGTGCGTTCGTATGTCACCTTTATGCCCTACACTTTTTACGGGGAATGTATGTGTGACAACAGTGCCTGTACATACTAAGGCTTTGGTACACTGGCCGGACGTTCGGCTATCCTTAGCAGGAGATCCCTTCTGTTAGGAATACTTAAAGAGCAAAGAGAAGGACATCTACTATTATGGTAAGATTTTACATAACTGTACTTCTTTCTTTTTTTTTTTTTTTCTCTCGCATTATAATTTCTGTCTTACTCTTGTCTGTCTTCTTTGCCAGTGGTATTTAGAAAGTGCCTGCTCCCAGTGATAGCTTACTGCAGGCTTCAAGGCATTCACATCTTTCCACATCCAAACGATTCTTAGATTTCCAGAAACCACTTCTACTTGTCAGGATTTCCTGACATGGGTCATGAAACTCCTGCTCAGTCTGATGTTTCAACTGAACTTTGGAAAAATCATTTTTCATTCCTTCTCAATCACGATTTTGTCTGGGATGTTTTCTAGATTTGTTCCTAGGAAGAGCCTTTCTGGACAAAAGTAGTACATTACAGGGACATTTTATTGTACTTCACCAGCCAGTTCCAGGCTTTTGCCAGGGAATTTCTCAGGATTTTGGGTTTCATGACTTCTGATTCCTTTAGCCAGACTTCACATGGAAGTTCATTAGTAACTCGGATCAGTCTGGGCTTGGCATAATCACTCCTTATCTTTTCAGATTCCAGTTCTGGGGTTTGTTAGAAGGGAGTTACTTTGGTGAGTGGACAAGTTTTCTCACAGTTCAAGTCTCCCCTTTTCCCTTCAGTCTCCCTTTCAGTCTGTCAAAACAGAAGCTTAAGACTTTGCTTGGGGAGCAGTTTCAAAAGGGATGAAAGTGCAAGGTTAATGGGACTCCCAAGTACAGACAGAAGTGCGTAAATGTTAGAGACATTGGCAGTTATCAATGCCTTTAAAGCCTGAAATCCTCTCTTCTCCAGGACCTCTGCAAGTTGCTTCAGACAGCACCACAGTGATGTACATAAATGAACAAGGGTATACCAGGTCTTATTCCCATTGCAGATTTTCTTTGATTACCAGAGACGTAGCAGTTTGGCTCATTCTGACTCTTTGGGCTTCATAGGATCATAGGGAGTTACTAGGCTGTTTGCTGTGAGGCCCTTACAGGCCTAGTCAAGAATTTAGCCTGTGTTCCAACAGGTCAGCACCCTATGCCACTGTCCAGCAGGGACATAGGTGGAATCCCAGGGATGTATTTTCTTTTCCCCATCCAGTTATCCAGGTTGCACTTAAAAAGGGTTAATGAGGTACTCTCCACATAAAGCAGAGGGAGTGTACTCTATAAAAGGAGGGAGTCTCTGGGACACAAATCTGTTCCTGCTAACAAGTCCTGTTGATGACACAGACCAGGTTGAGGTCGTGCATGTGGGTTACTCGAGTGGAGCTTGACTTGCGGATATGCAGCAATCCCATCAGGGTGGGGTCTGAGATTGCTTTGTATGCCAGACAGAGGTCACCTGTGAGGACTCTGTAGGAGACGAGTAGAGGGGGACAGGGCTTTTAGCCTGTCTGTGCAGGGAAGATTTTTGAGGCCCTGGATTCTCCGGGTGAGGAACCTCAAGCTTTCTGTACAACGGAGGTAATATGGTGGTCAAAAGTCAGTTTGCTATCAACCTGGGTGCCCACGTCCCTCACAACTGATTGCGTGCTTAGGACCTTATTATCAATGTGATAATTTGTGGGGACGTCGCTCTCCCCAAAAGGGATGATGATGCATTTTTTGGCATTCAGTTTGAGGCTATGTTTCTGGCATCAGTCATTTGTTTGGGAGAGACCCTCTTGGAGGATGTCCACATCACCTGGGGAATTGATAACACACCCAGCTTGCAGTCATCTGCAGACTTGGTCAGCCACAGCCCACTAGATTTGTCTTGCACCTCCGAGAAGTATATCCCACACAGCAGAGGCCCCAAGACCGATCCTTGGGGTACACTGCTTGTTAACGGGTCTACTATGTGTGGTGGCTTCCCTTATTTTGACTCTGTGGGTTCTATCAGTGAGCTAGTTCGCTACCCGTCTGGTAACATATGGATTGATGCCTAGTTGAGAGAGTTTAATATACCTGAGTAGGGAATGCTATCGAAGGCTTTGGCCAGGTCAGGGTAGGTGGTGTGCACAGTCATCCCCTCGTCTATGGCCTTGGTGACTGTCTCAAAGAAGTCGACCATATTTAACAGGCATGACCTCCCCTTGACAGAACCAAACTGTGTGGGATCAAGTGTCTGGAAGTTGCCAGTGTACTTGTTAATGAGATCCGTGATAATCTGCTCTATGGCCTTGCAGATCAGGCTAGTTAGGCTGATGGGTCTATAATTTCCTGGATCAAGGGACGCTTCACCTTTTGTGCATAGGGATGACAGTGGCGGTCTTCCACTTGGGTGGGACAAAGCTGGTACTCCGCCTTTGGTTGAATAGGGTGCCTGATGGTGCTGCCAGTTCCTGCCTGAATTCATGTAGGATGCAGCCTGGGATTTTATTGGGTCCCATGGAGGCTGTATTTTTTGCCTTTGAGAGGGCAGTGATGATTTGCTCCCTAGAGATAGGAGGGGGGCAGGTATTGGGGATGTCCTGTTTTACTAATGGGGGGGGGCAGAGAAGTGAAGTTTTTGCTGAACTTGTCTGGCAGCAGTAGGCTATATCTACAGTGTTTGTGTATGTGGCGTCCTTGACCACCAGTTTTGAGCAGATCTGGGTGCTTCCCTTGAGATTGCGGATGTGAAGCTGTTTATACCTTTCCTCAGGATGTTGTAATCAGCTTTGGAGAAGTTTTTTGTTTGACCCTAGTTGGGGTTGAAAGGGACTGCTTTGTGATCAGATCCTACCAGGGATGATGACACTGTAGGGATGCTGCATTGGTTACTTATGTTGGTTAATACAAAGTCCAAGATATTTTCACCTATTGTGGGGTATCAACCAACTGATCCAAGGCATTTGGATTGATGAAATCAAGGAATGTCTGGGCATTTGTGTTTTGGCTTCAGTATTTCTTCCAGTCTATGGTTGGATAGTTAGTCACCCAGGATCAGGGTAAAGGGTTGAATCTTGATATATTTGAGGAGGTCCAGATAGGGAGTGTTTCCTGTGCATCGTATTGTTTGACCAGCCTAGAAATGATTGCAACTCCACCTCCTTTTGTTTTGCTGCCCATGGTTTGGGGTCTGAATGAATGATAGGATGAGTAACCTGGTATGGCTGGGGTGCTCTTCGCAGCTTTGAACCAGGTTTCTGTGACTACAAATGTCAGCTTCTTCCAGTGTTATGAATGCTTGCAGTGAGTGCAGTTTCATGTTTAGACTAGCATTTAGCAGCATGACCTTTAACTCATTCACTCCAGAGCAGCTCAGAAAAAGCTGCCTGCTTAATTCCACCATAGGAACAACAGTGCAGCCTGACTCATTTTCAGAAAATCCATTTGTAATACCATACAGAAAACAAATGTTCGTAACTCTTTAACTATAAGAGCTAGACTAAAAATGTAAACGCGATTGTTCAGCAGACACTGACCTTTCCAACAGTGTAAATGTTGATAGTGCATATCAAAGTTATTAAATACCTGGCAAGGAATGTCGATATTGAGCATATTTTTTACCTTTTTGAAAAAGCAATGCACAATATCTTGGTCAATGTACCATGCAGACCTATACAATTTGAATTTAATTTGTTAGTATGAATGCCAGCTTTAAAATGATACCTTAACCATTACTGTGTGATGCTCCTTTCTTGAGATTTTCACAGAAATACGATTAATATATTATAATAATTGATAAAGCATAATATCTCTTCACCTGTAACAGACAGAGCCTACATATTAGTGTAGAAGTGGTGCAGCTGAATATCAGCTTCAAAATGATGTATCATTTGTGTGATCACCATGCTCCCTTTCAAAGATATGGGTATAATAATGAGAAGTATTGTAAATGTATAATTTTCATATTCGTACAAGACTAAACAGACTGTGCACTGTACACATGTACAGATATCACAGACACGGTTCTTTTACCATGTTGTAAGGAGTAACACTGTCTTCAAAAAGAGGTATTAATTGGCACACTGTCATGCTCCCTTGCAAAGATATTTACCAAAATATGAAAAAAATCATAATTTCCATAACCTAGGTCCAAAACAAACTTTGATATGTGCACATGTATCCAACATACAGGCACAATTCTTTTACCATGTTGGAACCAGCAATATGGTCTTCAAAATGAGGTGTTAATTGGCACATTCAGATGCTTCCTTGCAAAGTTATTTACCAAAATATGAACAAAATCATAATTTCCATAACACATGTCCGAAACAAACTTTGATATCTGCACGTGTCAAACATACAGGCCCAGTTTTTTTACCATGTTGGAACTTGCAATACTGTCTTCAAAATGAGGTACTACGTGGCACATTCAGATGCTCCCTTGCAAAGTTATTTTCCAAAATATGAAAAAAATCATAATTTCCATAACCTAAGTCTTACCAAAACTGATATATGCACATGTGTACAGCATTCAGAACCAGTTGTTTTACCATGTAGATGCATATGGTTGTAAATATACACATTATTGGTGTAGCCAACATTCTGCTGAATGGGTACATGTAAAGAGGAAAAAGCAATTTAAGGACTGCCACTCAACTAATGAATCCAGGACAGGCATGGGACTTCAGTGGCAGGCAAGGCCGTCTGATCTGTTCAATAGCTGTGCTGGCTGCCCACTCAGACAGCTGATACCACTGCAGTCTCATGACCTCCTTCAGTGTCAGCAGTCTGCCTTACCTATGCCTTTTCTCTTTACATGTGTCCATTCAGCAAAGGACTTAAGGGATCAAGTTCTGTATTACTAAGCCCTTCCTGTCATCTAAGCTCTACACATGCCTGATAAAAGCAGACTAAAAAAAGTATTGCAGGATGGTCACTGACATATTAGCACTCTCCTGAAACAGTTGTTCTTTCTCAGCATCCTCACCAGCTCCTAACCACAATTATTTGCCAAACTCGGAGAAATATATTGTACACAAAACATTTCATGATAGTCTTTTACTTACTATACTAGTCCGACTTGGTCATGGGTGTTTTCCATTCTTCTCACAAGCTGCATGTTAGCAATCCTGCATAGCTCTCCTCACGCCATTGTGGAGATCGGTCAAGAACAACGCAATGCTCTCAGTTCGTTGAACGGCATCTATTCTGAACAGGTGAACATCTTCCGCGGTGATGCTGTTATGGCAGATTGTAGTTCAAGCCATGCATGAACCCATTCTGTAAACGTCTGAACAGCAGAAGACCATCTTACCTTACCTGAAATACTGCATGGGTGGACACTGACAATGGGGCACAGAAAGGGCCCATGTAAAGAAAAAAAGCAGGGTAAGGACCGCCGCTCCACTAATATGCCAAGGACAGGCATTGGGCTCCAGATGTTGGTTATCTGAAGTGTCCCATAGCTGTGCTGGCTGCCCACTCAGACTGGTGATACCACTATGGTCTCACAACCTCCTTCAGCTTCAGCAGTCTGCCTTACCTCTGTCTTTTCTCTGTACATGTGCCCATTCAGCAATGGACCTAAGGGATGAGGGACTGAAGTAACTCACTAATTGTTGCCCTGACCTTCAGACATTTACTACCCTCACCTACATACATTCACTACACCTGAAGGGAGGGAGTCTGAGTGGAGAGCTACATCAAGGCAACATGTCAAAAGACCAAGACTGACCCAGGCTGTGTCCTTTTGCATGTGTCCTTTCTCGTAGGGAAACATTGGATCACAGTGGCGCACCCAATGCCATGCTTACCTAGGGCAGCAGTACTATGGGACTGAGCTCAAAAGTCTCCAAGTTCCCAACTGCGATCCAGGTGGATCACCAGATCCATGCTGGCTGGATATGCCCCTCGCAATGCATCCACCAACACAAGAGCAGTTGGCAAAAAAGACTGAAGAGGGACATTCCTGGCATTGGTGCTCAAGGGCTTGGCCACTAACTGACATGGGGGCACAGAAAGGGCACATGAACACTGAAAAAGCAGAGTGAGGCACTCTGCTTTACCTCTG